>NC_134828.1:5010594-5106590 GCF_004210375.1 Tachypleus tridentatus
TATCCACAAGCTATCTCTTATATCATCATAATCTTCCTCTTCCACACTGCATAAGACAACTAGTTCCAGGTTATCATAACTTTCCTGATCCACACTCTATAAGACAACTGTTAAGTATCCACAAGCTATCTCTATATCATCATATCTTCCTCTTCCACACTGCATAAGACAACTAGTTCCAGGTTATCATAACTTTCCTGATCCACACTCTATAAGACAACTGTTAAGTATCCACAAGCTATTCTATATCATCATAATCTTCCTCTTCCACACTGCATAAGCAGACAACTAGTTCCAGATTATCATAACTTTCTGATCCACACTCTATAAGACAACTTTAAGTATCCACAAGCTATCTCTTATATCATCATAATCTTCCTCTTCCACACTGCATAAGACAACTAGTTCCAGGTTATCATAACTTTCCTGATCCACACTCTATAAGACAACTGAGTAAGTATCCACAAGCTATCTCTATATATCATCATAATCTTCCTCTTCCACACTGCATAAGACAACTAGTTCCAGGATTATCATAACTTTCCTGATCCACACTCTATAAGACAACTGTTGGTATCCACAAGCTATTCCTATATCATCATAATCTTCCTCTTTCCACACTGTATAAGACAACTAGTTCCAGATTATCATAACTTTCCTGATCCACACTCTATAAGACAACTGTTAAGTATCCACAAGCTATCTCTATATCATCATAATCTTCCTCTTCCACACTGCATAAGACAACTAGTTCCAGATTATCATAACTTTCCTGATCCACACTCTATAAGACAACTGTTAAGTATCCACAAGCTATTCTCTATATCATCATAATCTTCCTCTTCCCACACTGCATAAGACAACTAGTTCCAGGTTATCATAACTTTCCTGATCCACACTCTATAAGACAACTGTTAAGTATCCACAAGCTATCTCTTATATCATCATAATCTTCCTCTTCCACACTGCATAAGACAACTAGTTCCAGGTTATAATAACTTTCCTGATCCACACTCTATAAGACAACTGTTAAGTATCCACAAGCTATTCTATATCATCATAATCTTCCTCTTCCATTACACTGCATAAGACAACTAGTTCCAGATTATCATAACTTTCCTGATCCACACTCTATAAGACAACTGTTAAGTATCCACAAGCTATCTCTATATCATCATAATCTTCCTCTTCCACACTGCATAAGACAACTAGTTCCAGGTTATCATAACTTTCCTGATCCACACTCTATAAGACAACTGTTAAGTATCCACAAGCTATCTTCTATATCATCATAATCTTTCTCTTCCACACTGCATAAGACAACTAGTTCCAGATTATCATAACTTTCCTGATCCACACTCTATAAGACAACTGTTAAGTATCCACAAGCTATTCTATATCATCATAATCTTCCTCTTCCACACTGCATAAGACAACTAGTTCCAGGTTATCATAACTTTCCTGATCCACACTCTATAAGACAACTGTTAAGTATCCACAAGCTATTCTATATCATCATAATCTTCTCTCTTCACACTGCATAAGACAACTAGTTCCAGGTTATCATAACTTTCCTGATCCACACTCTATAAGACAACTGTTAAGTATCCACAAGCTATTCCAGGTCTATATCATCATAATCTTCCTCATAATCCACACTGTAAGACATAGTTCCAGACAAACTAGTTCCAGATTATCATAACTTTCCTGATCCACACTCTATAAGACAACTGTTAAGTATCCACAAGCTATTTCTATATCATCATAATCTTTCCTCTTCCACACTGCATAAGACAACTAGTTCCAGATTATCATAACTTTTCTTGATCCACACTCTATAAGACAACTGTTAAGTATCCACAAGCTATTCTCTATATCATCATAATCTTCCTCTTCCACACTGCATAAGACAACTCAGTTCCAGATTATCATAACTTTCCTGATCCACACTCTATAAGACATAACTTAAGTTCTCACAAGCTATCTCTATATCATCATAATCTTCCTCTTACACTGCATAAGACAACTAGTTCCAGGTTATCATAACTTTCCTGATCCACACTCTATAAGACAACTGTTAAGTATCCACAAGCTATCATCTATATCATCATAATCTTTCTCTTCCACACTGCATAAGACAACTAGTTCCAGATTATCATAACTTTCCTGATCCACACTCTATAAGACAACTGTTAAGTATCCACAAGCTATCTCTATATCATCATAATCTTCCTCTTCCACACTGCATAAGACAACTAGTTCCAGATTATCATAATCTTCCTGATCCACACTCTATAAGACAACTGTTAAGTATCCACAAGCTATCTCTATATCATCATAATCTTCTCCTTTCACACTGCATATAAGACAACTAGTTCCAGGTTATCATAACTTTCCTGATCCACACTCTATAAGACAACTGTTAAGTATCCACAAGCTATCTCTATATCATCATAATCTTCCTCTTCCACACTGCATAAGACAACTAGTTCCCAGTTTATCATAACTTTCCTGATCCACACTCTATAAGACAACTGTTAAGTATCCACAACAAGCTATCTCTATATCATCATAATCTTTCCTCTCTTCCACACTGCATAAGACAACTAGTTCCAGATTATCATAACTTTCCTGATCCACACTCTATAAGACAACTGTTAAGTATCCACAAGCTATTCTCTATATCATCATAATCTTCCTCTTCCACACTGCATAAGACAACAAGTTCCAGATTATGCATAAGACAACTAGTTCAGTTATAACTTTCCTGATCCACACTCTATAAGACAACTGTTAAGTATCCACAAGCTATTCTATATCATCATAATCTTCCTCTTCCACACTGCATAAGACAACTAGTTCCAGGTTATCATAACTTTCCTGATCCACACTCTATAAGACAACTGTTAAGTATCCACAAGCTATCTCTATATCATCATAATCTTCCTCTTCCACACTGCATAAGACAACTAGTTCCAGATTATCATAACTTTCCTGATCCACACTCTATAAGACAACTGTTCTTATAGTATCCACAAGCTATCTTATCTATATCATCATAATCTTCCTCTTCCACACTGCATAAGACAACTAGTTCCAGATTATCATAACTTTCCTGATCCACACTCTATAAGACAACTGTTGGTATCCAAGCAAGCTATCTCTATATCATCATAATCTTCCCTCTTCCACACTGTATAAGACAACTAGTTCCAGATTATCATAACTTTCCTGATCCACACTCTATAAGACAACTGTTAAGTATCCTACAAGCTATTCTATGCATAAGACATCATATTATCTTCCTCTTCCACACTGTATAAGACAACTAGTTCCAGATTATTCATAACTTTTCCTGATCCACACTCTATAAGACAACTGTTAAGTATCCACAAGCTATCTCTATATCATCATAATCTTCCTCTTTATCTTCCTCTTCCACACTGCATAAGACAACTAGTTCCAGATTATCATAACTTTCCTGATCCACACTCTATAAGACAACTGTTAAGTATCCACAAGCTATCTCTATATCATCATAATCTTCTACTTCCACACTGCATAAGACAACTAGTTCCAGGTTATCATAACTTTCCTGATCCACACTCTATAAGACAACTGTTAAGTATCCACAAGCTATCTCTATATCATCATAATCTTCCTCTTCCACACTGCATAAGACAACTAGTTCCAGGTTATCATAACTTTCCTGATCCACACTCTATAAGACAACTGTTAAGTATCCACAAGCTATCTCTATATCATCATAATCTTCCTCTTCCACACTGCATAAGACAACTAGTTCCAGATTATCATAACTTTCCTGATCCACACTCTATAAGACAACTGTTAAGTATCCACAAGCTATCTCTATATCATCATAATCTTCCTCTTCCACACTGCATAAGACAACTAGTTCCAGGTTATCATAACTTTCCTGATCCACACTCTATAAGACAACTGTTAAGTATCCACAAGCTATTCTATATCATCATAATCTTCTCTCTTCCACACTGCATAAGACAACTAGTTCCAGATTATCATAACTTTCCTGATCCACACTCTATAAGACAACTGTTAAGTATCCACAAGCTATCTCTATATCATCATAATCTTCCTCTTCCACACTGTATAAGACAACTAGTTCCAGATTATCATAACTTTCCTGATCCACACTCTATAAGACAACTGTTAAGTATCCACAAGCTATCTCTATATCATCATAATCTTCTCTATATCTCTTCCACACTGCATAAGACAACTAGTTCCAGATTATCATAACTTTCCTGATCCACACTCTATAAGACAACTGTTAAGTATCCACAAGCTATCTCTATATCATCATAATCTTCTCTCTTCCACACTGCATAAGACAACTAGTTCCAGGTTATCATAACTTTCCTGATCCACGCTCTATAAGACAACTGTTAAGTATCCACAAGCTATATCTATATCATCATAATCTTCCTCTTCCACACTGCATAAGAGAACTAGTTCCAGGTTATCATAACTTTCCTGATTCACATTCTATAAGACAACTGTTAAGTATCCACAAGCTATCTCTATATCATCATAATCTTCCTCTTCCACACTGCATAAGACAACTAGTTCCAGGTTATCATAACTTTTCTGATCCACACTCTATAAGACAACTGTTAAGTATCCACAAGCTATCTCTATATCATCATAATCTTCCTCTTCCACACTGCATAAGACAACTAGTTCCAGATTATCATAACTTTCCTGATCCACACTCTATAAGACAACTGTTAAGTATCCACAAGCTATTCTATATCATCATAATCTTCCTCTTCCACACTGCATAAGACAACTAGTTCCAGATTATCATAACTTTCCTGATCCACACTCTATAAGACAACTGTTAAGTATCCACAAGCTATCTCTCTATATCATCATAATTCTCTCTTCCACACTGCATAAGACAACTAGTTCCAGATTATCATAACTTTCCTGATCCACACTCTATAAGACAACTGTTAAGTATCCACAAGCTATCTCTATATCATCATAATCTCTTCTGATCCACACTCTATAAGACAACTAGTTCCAGGTTATCATAACTTTTCTGATCCACACTCTATAAGACAACTGTTAGGTATCCACAAGCTATATCTATATCATCATAATCTTCCTCTTCCACACTGCATAAGACAACTAGTTCCAGATTATCATAACTTTCCTGATCCACACTCTATAAGACAACTGTTAAGTATCCACAAGCTATCTCTATATCATCATAATCTTCCTCCTTCCACACTGCATAAGACAACTAGTTCCAGATTATCATAACTTTCCTGATCCACACTCTATAAGACAACTGTTAAGTATCCACAAGCTATTCTATATCATCATAATCTTCCTCTTCCACACTGCATAAGACAACTAGTTCCAGATTATCATAACTTTCTGATCCACACTCTATAAGACAACTGTTAAGTATCCACAAGCTATCTCTATATCATCATAATCTTCCTCTTCCACACTGCATAAGACAACTAGTTCCAGATTATCATAACTTTCCTGATCCACACTCTATAAGACAACTGTTAAGTATCCACAAGCTATCTCCTATATCATCATAATCTTCCTCTTCCACACTGCATAAGACAACTAGTTCCAGATTATGATAACTTTCCTGATCCACACTCTATAAGACAACTGTTAAGTATCCACAAGCTATCTCTATATCATCATAATCTTCCTCTTCCACACTGCATAAGACAACTAGTTCCAGGTTATCATAACTTTCCTGATCCACACTCTATAAGACAACTGTTAAGTATCCACAAGCTATCTTCTATATCATCATAATCTTCCTCTTCCACACTGCATAAGACAACTAGTTCCAGATTATCATAACTTTCCTGATCCACACTCTATAAGACAACTGTTAAGTATCCACAAGCTATCTCTATATCATCATAATCTTTCTCTTCCACACTGCATAAGACAACTAGTTCCAGATTATCATAACTTTCCTGATCCACACTCTATAAGACAACTGTTAAGTATCCACACTATCTCTAGCATATTATCATAACTCTCTGATCCACACTATATCATCATAATCTTCCTCTTCCACACTGTATAAGACAACTAGTTCCAGATTATCATAACTTTTCTGATCCACACTCTATAAGACAACTGTTAAGTATCCACAAGCTATTCTATATCATCATAATCTTCCTTTTCCACACTGCATAAGACAACTAGTTCCAGATTATCATAACTTTCCTGATCCACACTCTATAAGACAACTGTTAAGTATCCACAAGCTATCTCTATATCATCATAATCTTCTCTTCCACACTGCATAAGACAACTAGTTCCAGATTATCATAACTTTCCTGATCCACACTCTATAAGACAACTGTTAAGTATCCACAAGCTATCTCTATATCATCATAATCTTCCTCTTCCACACTGCATAAGACAACTAGTTCCAGATTATCATAACTTTCCTGATCCACACTCTATAAGACAACTGTTAAGTATCCACAAGCTATCTCTATATCATCATAATCTTCCTCTTCCACACTGCATAAGACAACTAGTTCCAGATTATCATAACTTTCCTGATCCACACTCTATAAGACAACTGTTAAGTATCCACAAGCTATCTCTATATCATCATAATCTTCCTCTTCCACACTGCATAAGACAACTAGTTCCAGGTTATCATAACTTTCCTGATCCACACTCTATAAGACAACTGTTAAGTATCCACAAGCTATCTCTCTATATCATCATAATCTTCCTCTTCTTCCACACTGCATAAGACAACTAGTTCCAGATTATCATAACTCTTTCTGATCCACACTCTATAAGACAACTTTTAAGTATCCACAAGCTATCTCTATATCATCATAATCTTCCTCTTCCACACTGCATAAGACAACTAGTTCCAGATTATCATAACTTTCCTGATCCACACTCTATAAGACAACTGTTAAGTATCCACAAGCTATTCTCTATATCATCATAATCTTCTTCTTTCCACACTGCATAAGACAACTAGTTCCAGGTTATCATAACTTTCCTGATCCACACTCTATAAGACAACTGTTAAGTATCCACAAGCTATCTCTATATCATCATAATCTTCCTCTTCCACACTGCATAAGACAACTAGTTCCAGGTTATCATAACTTTCCTGATCCACACTCTATAAGACAACTGTTAAGTATCCACAAGCTATCTCTATATCATCATAATCTTCCTCTTCCACACTGCATAAGACAACTAGTTCCAGATTATCATAACTTTCCTGATCCACACTCTATAAGACAACTGTTAAGTATCCACAAGCTATAGTTCTCTATATCATCATAATCTTCCTCTTCCACACTGCATAAGACAACTAGTTCCAGATTATCATAACTTTCCTGATCCACACTCTATAAGACAACTGTTAAGTATCCACAAGCTATCTCTATATCATCATAATCTTCCTCTTCCACACTGCATAAGACAACTAGTTCCAGATTATCATAACTTTCCTGATCCACACTCTATAAGACAACTGTTAAGTATCCACAAGCTATCTCTATATCATCATAATCTTCCTCTTCCACACTGCATAAGACAACTAGTTCCAGGTTATCATAACTTTCCTGATCCACACTCTATAAGACAACTGTTAAGTATCCACAAGCTATCTCTATATCATCATAATCTTTCCTCTTCCACACTGCATAAGACAACTAGTTCCAGATTATCATAACTTTCCTGATCCACACTCTATAAGACAACTGTTAAGTATCCACAAGCTATCTCTATATCATCATAATCTTCCTCTTCCACACTGCATAAGACAACTAGTTCCAGATTATCATAACTTTTCTGATCCACACTCTATAAGACAACTGTTAAGTATCCACAAGCTATCTCTATATCATCATAATCTTCCTCTTCCACACTGCATAAGACAACTAGTTCCAGATTATCATAACTTTCCTGATCCACACTCTATAAGACAACTGTTAAGTATCCACAAGCTATCTCTATATCATCATAATCTTCCTCTTCCACACTGCATAAGACAACTAGTTCCAGATTATCATAACTTTCCTGATCCACACTCTATAAGACAACTGTTAAGTATCCACAAGCTATTCTATATCATCATAATCTTCTCTCTTCCACACTGCATAAGACAACTAGTTCCAGATTATCATAACTTTCTGATCCACACTCTATATTAAGTATCCACAACTTCCTATATCATCATAATCTTTCCTCTTCCACACTGTTAGTATCCACAAGCTAGCCTCTATATCATCATAATCTTCCTCTTCCACACTGCATAAGACAACTAGTTCCAGATTATCATAACTTTCCTGATCCACACTCTATAAGACAACTGTTAAGTATCCACAAGCTATCTCTATATCATCATAATCTTCCTCTTCCACACTGCATAAGACAACTAGTTCCAGGTTATCATAACTTTCCTGATCCACACTCTATAAGACAACTGTTAAGTATCCACAAGCTATCTCTCTATATCATGCATAAGACATAATCTTTTCCTCTCTATAAGACAGTATCACTGATCCACACTCATAAGACAACTAGTTCCAGGTTATCATAACTTTCCTGATCCACACTCTATAAGACAACTGTTAAGTATCCACAAGCTATCTCTATATCATCATAATCTTCCTCTTCCACACTGCATAAGACAACTAGTTCCAGGTTATCATAACTTTCCTGATCCACACTCTATAAGACAACTGTTAAGTATCCACAAGCTATCTCTATATCATCATAATCTTCCTCTTCCACACTGCATAAGACAACTAGTTCCAGGTTATCATAACTTTCCTGATCCACACTCTATAAGACAACTGTTAAGTATCCACAAGCTATCTCTATATCATCATAATCTTCCTCTTCCACACTGCATAAGACAACTAGTTCCAGATTATCATAACTTTCCTGATCCACACTCTATAAGACAACTGTTAAGTATCCACAAGCTATCTCTATATCATCATAATCTTCCTCTTCCACACTGCATAAGACAACTAGTTCCAGATTATCATAACTTTCCTGATCCACACTCTATAAGACAACTGTTAAGTATCCACAAGCTATTCTCTATATCATCATAATCTTCCTCTTCCACACTGCATAAGACAACTAGTTCCAGATTATCATAACTTTCCTGATCCACACTCTATAAGACAACTGTTAAGTATCCACAAGCTATCTCTATATCATCATAATCTTCCTCTTCCACACTGCATAAGACAACTAGTTCCAGATTATCATAACTTTTCTGATCCACACTCTATAAGACAACTGTTAAGTATCCACAAGCTATCTCTATATCATCATAATCTTCCTCTTCCACACTGCATAAGACAACTAGTTCCAGATTATCATAACTTTCCTGATCCACACTCTATAAGACAACTGTTAAGTATCCACAAGCTATCTCTATATCATCATAATCTTCCTCTTCCACACTGCATAAGACAACTAGTTCCAGATTATCATAACTTTCCTGATCCACACTCTATAAGACAACTGTTAAGTATCCACAAGCTATCTCTATATCATCATAATCTTCCTCTTCCACACTGCATAAGACAACTAGTTCCAGATTATCATAACTTTCCTGATCCACACTCTATAAGACAACTGTTAAGTATCCACAAGCTATCTCTATATCATCATAATCTTCCTCTTCCACACTGCATAAGACAACTAGTTCCAGGTTATCATAACTTTCCTGATCCAACTCTATAAGACAACTGTTAAGTATCCACAAGCTATCTCTATATCATCATAATCTTCCTCTTCCACACTGTATAAGACAACTAGTTCCAGATTATCATAACTTTCCTGATCCACACTCTATAAGACAACTGTTAAGTATCCACAAGCTATCTCTATATCATCATAATCTTCCTCTTCCACACTGCATAAGACAACTAGTTCCAGATTATCATAACTTTCCTGATCCACACTCTATAAGACAACTGTTAAGTATCCACAAGCTATCTCTATATCATCATAATCTTCCTCTTCCACACTGCATAAGACAACTAGTTCCAGTTTATCATAACTTTCCTGATCCACACTCTATAAGACAACTGTTAAGTATCCACAAGCTATCTCTATATCATCATAATCTTCCTCTTCCACACTGCATAAGACAACTAGTTCCAGATTATCATAACTTTCCTGATCCACACTCTATAAGACAACTGTTGGTATCCACAAGCTATCTCTATATCATCATAATCTTCCTCTTTCACACTGCATAAGACAACTAGTTCCAGATTATCATAACTTTCCTGATCCACACTCTATAAGACAACTGTTAAGTATCCACAAGCTATCTCTATATCATCATAATCTTCCTCTTCCACACTGCATAAGACAACTAGTTCCAGGTTATCATAACTTTCCTGATCCACACTCTATAAGACAACTGTTAAGTATCCACAAGCTATCTCTATATCATCATAATCTTCCTCTTCCACACTGTATAAGACAACTAGTTCCAGATTATCATAACTTTCCTGATCCACACTCTATAAGACAACTGTTAAGTATCCACAAGCTATCTCTATATCATCATAATCTTCCTCTTCCACACTGCATAAGACAACTAGTTCCAGGTTATCATAACTTTCCTGATCCACACTCTATAAGACAACTGTTAAGTATCCACAAGCTATCTCTATATCATCATAATCTTCCTCTTCCACACTGCATAAGACAACTAGTTCCAGATTATCATAACTTTCCTGATCCACACTCTATAAGACAACTGTTAAGTATCCACAAGCTATCTCTATATCATCATAATCTTTCTTCTTCACACACTGCATAAGACAACTAGTTCCAGATTATCATAACTTACCTGATCCACACTCTATAAGACAACTGTTAAGTATCCACAAGTATCTATCTCTATATCATCATAATCTTCCTCTTCCACACTGCATAAGACAACTAGTTCCAGATTATCATAACTTTCCTGATCCACACTCTATAAGACAACTGTTAAGTATCCACAAGCTATTCTATATCATCATAATCTTCCTCTTCCACACTGCATAAGACAACTAGTTCCAGTTTATCATAACTTTCCTGATCCACACTCTATAAGACAACTGTTAAGTATCCACAAGCTATCTCTATATCATCATAATCTTCCTCTTTCACACTGCATAAGACAACTAGTTCCAGATTATCATAACTTTCCTGATCCACACTCTATAAGACAACTGTTAAGTATCCACAAGCTATCTCTATATCATCATAATCTTCTACTTCCACACTGCATAAGACAACTAGTTCCAGGTTATCATAACTTTCCTGATCCACACTCTATAAGACAACTGTTAAGTATCCACAAGCTATATCTATATCATCATAATCTTCCTCTTCCACACTGCATAAGACAACTAGTTCCAGGTTATCATAACTTTCCTGATCCACACTCTATAAGACAACTGTTAAGTATCCACAAGCTATCTCTATATCATCATAATCTTCCTCTTCCACACTGCATAAGACAACTAGTTCCAGGTTATCATAACTTTTCTGATCCACACTCTATAAGACAACTTTTAAGTATCCACAAGCTATCTCTATATCATCATAATCTTCCTCTTCCACACTGCATAAGACAACTAGTTCCAGTTTATCATAACTTTCCTGATCCACACTCTATAAGACAACTGTTAAGTATCCACAAGCTATTCTATATCATCATAATCTTCCTCTTCCACACTGCATAAGACAACTAGTTCCAGATTATCATAACTTTCCTGATCCACACTCTATAAGACAACTGTTAAGTATCCACAAGCTATCTCTATATCATCATAATCTTCCTCTTCCACACTGCATAAGACAACTAGTTCCAGGTTATCATAACTTTCCTGATCCACACTCTATAAGACAACTGTTAAGTATCCACAAGCTATCTCTATATCATCATAATCTTCCTCTTCCACACTGCATAAGACAACTAGTTCCAGATTATCATAACTTTTCTGATCCACACTCTATAAGACAACTGTTAAGTATCCACAAGCTATCTCTATATCATCATAATCTTCCTCTTCCACACTGCATAAGACAACTAGTTCCAGATTATCATAACTTTCCTGATCCACACTCTATAAGACAACTGTTAAGTATCCACAAGCTATCTCTATATCATCATAATCTTCCTCTTCCACACTGCATAAGACAACTAGTTCCAGTTTATCATAACTTTCCTGATCCACACTCTATAAGACAACTGTTAAGTATCCACAAGCTATCTCTATATCATCATAATCTTCCTCTTCCACACTGCATAAGACAACTAGTTCGAGATTATGATAACTTTCCTGATCCACACTCTATAAGACAACTGTTAAGTATCCACAAGCTATCTCTATATCATCATAATCTTCCTCTTCCACACTGCATAAGACAACTAGTTCCAGGTTATCATAACTTTCCTGATCCACACTCTATAAGACAACTGTTAAGTATCCACAAGCTATTCTATATCATCATAATCTTCCTCTTCCACACTGCATAAGACAACTAGTTCCAGATTATCATAACTTTCCTGAATCCACACTCTATAAGACAACTGTTAAGTATCCACAAGCTATCTCTATATCATCATAATCTTCCTCTTCCACACTGCATAAGACAACTAGTTCCAGGTTATCATAACTTTCCTGATCCACACTCTATAAGACAACTGTTAAGTATCCACAAGCTATCTCTATATCATCATAATCTTCCTCTCTTCCCACACTGCATAAGACAACTAGTTCCAGATTATCATAACTTTCCCTGATCCACACTCTATAAGACAACTGTTAAGTATCCACAAGCTATCTCTCTATATCATCATAATCTTCCTCTTCCACACTGCATAAGACAACTAGTTCCAGATTATCATAACTTTCCTGATCCACACTCTATAAGACAACTGTTAAGTATCCACAAGCTATCTCTATATCATCATAATCTTCCTCCTCCACACTGCATAAGACAACTAGTTCCAGTTTATCATAACTTTCCTGATCCACACTCTATAAGACAACTGTTAAGTATCCACAAGCTATCTCTATATCATCATAATCTTCCTCTTCCACACTGCATAAGACAACTAGTTCGAGATTATCATAACTTTCCTGATCCACACTCTATAAGACAACTGTTAAGTATCCACAAGCTATCTCTATATCATCATAATCTTCCTCTTTCACACTGCATAAGACAACTACTTCCAGATTATCAGAACTTTCCTGATCCACCTTCTATAAGACAACTGTTAAGTATCCACAAGCTATCTCTATATCATCATAATCTTCTACTTCCACACTGCATAAGACAACTAGTTCCAGGTTATCATAACTTTCCTGATCCACACTCTATAAGACAACTGTTAAGTATCCACAAGCTATATCTATATCATCATAATCTTCCTCTTCCACACTGCATAAGACAACTAGTTCCAGGTTATCATAACTTTCCTGATTCACACTCTATAAGACAACTGTTAAGTATCCACAAGCTATCTCTATATCATCATAATCTTCCTCTTCCACACTGCATAAGACAACTAGTTCCAGATTATCATAACTTTCCTGATCCACACTCTATAAGACAACTGTTAAGTATCCACAAGCTATCTCTATATCATCATAATCTTCCTCTTCCACACTGCATAAGACAACTAGTTCCAGGTTATCATAACTTTCCTGATCCACACTCTATAAGACAACTGTTAAGTATCCACAAGCTATCTCTATATCATCATAATCTTCCTCTTCCACACTGCATAAGACAACTAGTTCCAGTTTATCATAACTTTTTTTATCCACACTCTATAAGACGACTGTTAAGTATCCACAAGCTATCTCTATATCATCATAATCTTCCTCTTCCACACTGCATAAGACAACTAGTTCGAGATTATGATAACTTTCCTGATCCACACTCTATAAGACAACTGTTAAGTATCCACAAGCTATCTCTATATCATCATAATCTTCCTCTTTCACACTGCATAAGACAACTAGTTCCAGATTATCAGAACTTTCCTGATCCACCTTCTATAAGACAACTGTTAAGTATCCACAAGCTATCTCTATATCATCATAAACTTCTACTTCCACACTGCATAAGACAACTAGTTCCAGGTTATCGTAACTTTCCTGATCCACACTCTATAAGACAACTGTTAAGTATCCACAAGCTATATCTATACCATCATAATCTTCCTCTTCCACACTGCATAAGACAACTAGTTCCAGGTTATCATAACTTTCCTGATTCACACTCTATAAGATAACTGTTAAGTATCCACAAGCTATCTCTATATCATCATAATCTTCCTCTTCCACACTGCATAAGACAACTAGTTCCAGGTTATCATAACTTTTCTGATCCACACTCTATAAGACAACTGTTAAGTATCCACAAGCTATCTCTATATCATCGTAATCTTCCTCTTCCACACTGCATAAGACAAGTAGTTCGAGATTATGATAACTTTCCTGATCCACACTCTATAAGACAACTGTTAAGTATCCACAAGCTATCTCTATATCATCATAATCTTCCTCTTCCACACTGCATAAGACAACTAGTTCCTGATTATCATAACTTTCCTGATCCACACTCTATAAGACAACTGTTAAGTATCCACAAGCTATCTCTATATCATCATAATCTTCCACTTCCACACTGCATAAGACAACAAGTTCCAGATTATCATAACTTTCCTGATCCACACTCTAGAAGACAACTGTTAAGTATCCACAAGCTATCTCTATATCATCATAATCTTCCTCTTCCACACTGCATAAGACAACTAGTTCGAGATTATGATAACTTTCCTGATCCACACTCTAGAAGACAACTGTTAAGTATCCACAAGCTATCTCTATATCATCATAATCTTCCTCTTCCACACTGCATAAGACAACTAGTTCCAGATTATCATAACTTACCTGATCCACACTCTATAAGACAACTGTTAAGTATCCACAAGCTATCTCTATATCATCATAATCTTCCTCTTCCACACTGCATAAGACAACTAGTTCCAGATTATCATAACTTTCCTTATCCACACTCTATAAGACGACTGTTAAGTATCCACAAGCTATCTCTATATCATCATAATCTTCCTCTTCCACACTGCATAAGACAACTAGTTCCAGTTTATCATAACTTTCCTTATCCACACTCTATAAGACGACTGTTAAGTATCCACAAGCTATCTCTATATCATCATAATCTTCCTCTTCCACACTGCATAAGACAACTAGTTCGAGATTATGATAACTTTCCTGATCCACCTTCTATAAGACAACTGTTAAGTATCCACAAGCTATCTCTATATCATCATAAACTTCTACTTCCACACTGCATAAGACAACTAGTTCCAGGTTATCGTAACTTTCCTGATCCACACTCTATAAGACAACTGTTAAGTATCCACAAGCTATATCTATACCATCATAATCTTCCTCTTCCACACTGCATAAGACAACTAGTTCCAGATTATCATAACTTTCCTGATTCACACTCTATAAGACAACTTTATGTATCTACAAGCTATCTCTATATCATCATAATCTTCCTCTTCCACACTGCATCAGACAACTAGTTCCAGATTATCTTAACTTTCCTGATCCACACTCTATAAGACAACTGTTAAGTATCCACAAGCTATCTCTATATCATCATAATCTTCCTCTTCCACACTGCATAAGACAACTAGTTCCAGATTATCATAACTTTTCTGTTCCACACTCTATAAGACAACTTTTAAGTATCCACAAGCTATCTCTGTATCATCATAATCTTCCTTTTCCACACTGCATAAGACAACTAGTTCCAGATTATCATAACTTTCCTGATCCACACTCTATAAGACAACTGTTAAGTATCCACAAGCTATCTCTATATCATCATAATCTTCCTCTTCCACATTGCATAAGACAACTAGTTCGAGATTATGATAACATTCCTGATCCACACTCTATAAGACAACTGTTAAGTATCCACAAGCTATCTCTATATCATCATAATCTTCCTCTTCCACACTGCATAAGACAACTAGTTCCAGGTTATCATAACTTTCCTGATGCACACTCTATAAGACAACTGTTAAGTATCCACAAGCTATCTCTATATCATCATAATCTTCCTCTTCCACACTGCATAAGAGAACTAGTTCCAGGTTATCATAACTTTCCTGATCCACACTCTATAAGACAACTGTTAAGTATCCACAAGCTATCTCTATATCATCATAATCTTCCTCTTCCACACTGCATAAGACAACTAGTTCCAGGTTATCTTAACTTTCCTGATCCACACTCTATAAGACAACTGTTAAGTATCCACAAGCTATCTCTATACCATCATAATCTTCCTCTTCTACACTGCATAAGACAACTAGTTCCAGATTATCATAACTTTTCTGATCCACACTTTATAACACAACTTTTAAGTATCCACAAGCTATCTCTATATCATCATAATCTTCCTCTTCCACACTGCATAAGACAACTAGTTCCAGATTATCATAACTTTCCTGATCCACACTCCATAAGACAACTGTTAAGTATGCACAAGCTATCTCTATATCATCATAATCTTCCTTTTCTACACTGCATAAGACAACTAGTTCCAGGTTATCATAACTTTCCTGATCCACAGTCTAGAAGACAACTGTTAAGTGTCCACAAGCTATCTCTATATCATGATAATCTTCCTCTTCCACACTGCATAAGACAACTAGTTCCAGGTTATCATAACTTTCCTGATCCACACTCTATAAGAGAACTGTTAAGTATCCACAAGCTATCTCTATATCATCATAATCTTCCTCTTCCACACTGCATAAGACAACTAGTTCCAGATTATCATAACTTTCCTGATCCACACTCTATAAGACAACTGTTAAGTATCCACAAGCTATCTCTATATCATCATAATCTTCCTCTTCCACACTGCATAAGACAACTAGTTCCAGATTATCATAACTTTTCTGATCCACACTCTATAAGTCAACTGTTAAGTGTCCACAAGCTATCTCTATATCATCATAATCTTCCTCTTCCAAACTGCATAAGACAACAAGTTCCAGGTTATCATAACTTTCCTGATTCACACTCTATAAGAGAACTGTTAAGTATCCACAAGATATCTCTATATCATCATAATCTTCCTCTTCCACACTGCATAAGACAACTAGTTCCAGATTATCATAACTTTTCTGATCCACACTCTATAAGACGACTTTTAAGTATCCACAAGCTATCTCTATATCATCATAATCTTCCTCTTCCACACTGCATAAGACAACTAGTTCCAGATTATCATAACTTTCCTGATCCACACTCTATAAGACAACTGTTAAGTATCCACAAGCTATCTCTATATCATCGTAATCTTCCTCTTCCACACTGCATAAGACAACTAGTTCCAGATTATCATAACTTTCCTCATCCACACTCTATAAGACAACTGTTAAGTATCCACAAGCTATCTCTATATCATCATAATCTTCCTCTTCCACACTGCATAAGACAACTAGTCCCAGGTTATCATAACTTTCCTGATTCACACTCTATAAGATAACTGTTAAGTATCCACAAGCTATCTCTATATCATGATAATTTTCCTCTTCCACACTGCATAAGACAACTAGTTCCAGGTTATCATAACTTTCCTGATCCACACTCTAGAAGACAACTGTTAAGTATCCACAAGCTATATCTATATCATCATAATCTTCCTCTTCCACACTGCATAAGACAACTAGTCCCAGGTTATCATAACTTTCCTGATTCACACTCTATAAGATAACTGTTAAGTATCCACAAGCTATCTCTATATCATGATAATCTTCCTCTTCCACACTGCATAAGACAACTAGTTCCAGGTTATCATAACTTTCCTGATCCACACTCTATAAGAGAACTGTTAAGTATCCACAAGCTATCTCTATATCATCATAATCTTCCTCTTCCACACTGCATAAGACAACTAGTTCCAGATTATCATAACTTTCCTGATCCACACTCTATAAGACAACTGTTAAGTATCCACAAGCTATCTCTATATCATCATAATCTTCCTCTTCCACACTGCATAAGACAACTAGTTTCAGGTTATCATAACTTTCCTGATCCACACTCTATAAGACAACTGTTAAGTATCCACAAGCTATCTCTATGTCATCATAATCTTCCTCTTCCACACTGCATAAGACAACTAGTTCCAGATTATCATAACTTTTCTGATCCACACTCTATAAAACAACTTTTAAGTATCCACAAGCTATCTCTATATCATCATAATCTTCCTCTTCCACACTGCATAAGACAACTAGTTCCAGATTATCATAACTTTCCTGATCCACACTCTATAAGACAACTGTTAAGTATCCACAAGCTATCTCTATATCATCATAATCTTCCTCTTCCACACTGCATAAGACAACTAGTTCCAGATTATCATAACTTTTCTGATCCACACTCTATAAGACAACTGTTAAGTATCCACAAGCTATCTCTATATCATCATAATCTTCCTCTTCCACACTGCATAAGACAACTAGTTCGAGATTATGACAACTTTCCTTATCCACACTCTATAAGACAACTGTTAAGTATCCACAAGCTATCTCTATATCATCATAATCTTCCTCTTCCACACTGCATAAGACAACTAGTTTCAGGTTATCATAACTTTCCTGATCCACACTCTATAAGACAACTGTTAAGTATCCACAAGCTATCTCTATATCATCATAATCTTCCACTTCCACACTGCATAAGACAACAAGTTCCAGATTATCATAACTTTCCTAATCCACACTCTATAAGACAACTGTTAAGTATCCACAAGCTATCTCTATGTCATCATAATCTTCCTCTTCCACACTGCATAAGACAACTAGTTCCAGGTTATCATAACTTTCCTGATCCACACTCTAGAAGACAACTGTTAAGTATCCACAAGCTATCTCTATATCATCATAATCTTCCTCTTCCACACTGCATAAGACAACTAGTTCGAGATTATGATAACTTTCCTGATCCACACTCTATAAGACATCTGTTAAGTATCCACAAGCTATCTCTATATCATCATAATCTTCCTCTTCCACACTGCATAAGACAACTAGTTCCAGATTATCATAACTTACCTGATCCACACTCTATAAGACAACTGTTAAGTATCCACAAGCTATCTCTATATCATCATAATCTTCCTCCTCCACACTGCATAAGACAACTAGTTCCAGTTTATCATAACTTTCCTTATCCACACTCTATAAGACGACTGTTAAGTATCCACAAGCTATCTCTATATCATCATAATCTTCCTCTTCCACACTGCATAAGACAACTAGTTCGAGATTATGATAACTTTCCTGATCCACACTCTATAAGACAACTGTTAAGTATCCACAAGCTATCTCTATATCATCATAATCTTCCTCTTTCACACTGCATAAGACAACTAGTTCCAGATTATCATAACTTTCCTGATCCACCTTCTATAAGACAACTGTTAAGTATCCACAAGCTATCTCTATATCATCATAAACTTCTACTTCCACACTGCATAAGACAACTAGTTCCAGGTTATCGTAACTTTCCTGATCCATACTCTATAAGACAACTGTTAAGTATCCACAAGCTATATCTATACCATCATAATCTTCCTCTTCCACACTGCATAAGACAACTAGTTCCAGGTTATCATAACTTTCCTGATTCACACTCTATAAGATAACTGTTAAGTATCCACAAGCTATCTCTATATCATCATAATCTTCCTCTTCCACACTGCATAAGACAACTAGTTCCAGGTTATCATAACTTTTCTGATCCACACTCTATAAGACAACTTTTTAGTATCCACAAGCTATCTCTATATCATCATAATCTTCCTCCTCCACACTGCATAAGACAACTAGTTCCAGTTTATCATAACTTTCCTTATCCACACTCTATAAGACAACTGTTAAGTATCCACAAGCTATCTCTATATCATCATAATCTTCCACTTCCACACTGCATAAGACAACAAGTTCCAGATTATCATAACTTTCCTAATCCACACTCTATAAGACAACTGTTAAGTATCCACAAGCTATCTCTATGTCATCATAATCTTCCTCTTCCACACTGCATAAGACAACTAGTTCCAGGTTATCATAACTTTCCTGATCCACACTCTAGAAGACAACTGTTAAGTATCCACAAGCTATCTCTATATCATCATAATCTTCCTCTTCCACACTGCATAAGACAACTAGTTCGAGATTATGATAACTTTCCTGATCCACACTCTATAAGACATCTGTTAAGTATCCACAAGCTATCTCTATATCATCATAATCTTCCTCTTCCACACTGCCTAAGACAACTAGTTCCAGATTATCATAACTTACCTGATCCACACTCTATAAGACAACTGTTAAGTATCCACAAGCTATCTCTATATCATCATAATCTTCCTCCTCCACACTGCATAAGACAACTAGTTCCAGTTTATCATAACTTTCCTTATCCACACTCTATAAGACGACTGTTAAGTATCCACAAGCTATCTCTATATCATCATAATCTTCCTCTTCCACACTGCATAAGACAACTAGTTCGAGATTATGATAACTTTCCTGATCCACACTCTATAAGACAACTGTTAAGTATCCACAAGCTATCTCTATATCATCATAATCTTCCTCTTTCACACTGCATAAGACAACTAGTTCCAGATTATCATAACTTTCCTGATCCACCTTCTATAAGACAACTGTTAAGTATCCACAAGCTATCTCTATATCATCATAAACTTCTACTTCCACACTGCATAAGACAACTAGTTCCAGGTTATCGTAACTTTCCTGATCCACACTCTATAAGACAACTGTTAAGTATCCACAAGCTATATCTATACCATCATAATCTTCCTCTTCCACACTGCATAAGACAACTAGTTCCAGATTATCATAACTTTCCTGATTCACACTCTATAAGACAACTTTATGTATCTACAAGCTATCTCTATATCATCATAATCTTCCTCTTCCACACTGCATCAGACAACTAGTTCCAGATTATCTTAACTTTCCTGATCCACACTCTATAAGACAACTGTTAAGTATCCACAAGCTATCTCTATATCATCATAATCTTCCTCTTCCACACTGCATAAGACAACTAGTTCCAGGTTATCATAACTTTCCTGATTCACACTCTATAAGATAACTGTTAAGTATCCTTAAGCTATCTCTATATCATCATAATCTTCCTCTTCCACACTGCATAAGACAACTAGTTCCAGGTTATCATAACTTTCCTGATTCACACTCTATAAGATAACTGTTAAGTATCCACAAGCTATCTCTATATCATCATAATCTTCCTCTTCCACACTGCATAAGACAACTAGTTCCAGGTTATCATAACTTTCCTGATCCACACTCTATAAGACAACTTTTTAGTATCCACAAGCTATCTCTATATCATCATAATCTTCCTCCTCCACACTGCATAAGACAACTAGTTCCAGTTTATCATAACTTTCCTTATCCACAATCTATAAGGCAACTGTTAAGTATCCACAAGCTATCTCTATATCATCGTAATCTTCCTCTTCCACACTGCATAAGACAACTAGTTCGAGATTATGATAACTTTCCTGATCCACACTCTAGAAGACAACTGTTAAATATCCACAAGCTATCTCTATATCATCATAATCTTCCTCTTCCAAACTGCATAAGACAACTAGTTCCAGGTTATCATAACTTTCCTGATTCACACTCTATAAGACAACTGTTATGTATCCACAAGCTATCTCTATATCATCATAATCTTCCTCTTCCACACTGCATAAGACAACTAGTTCCAGATTATCATAACTTTCCTGATCCACACTCTATAAGACAACTGTTAAGTATCCACAAGCTATCTCTATATCATCATAATCTTCCTCTTCCACACTGCATAAGACAAACTAGTTCCAGATTATCATAACTTTCCTGATCCAACTCTATAAGACAACTGTTAAGTATCCACAAGCTATCTCTTTATCATCATAATCTTCCTCTTCCACACTGCATAAGACAACTAGTTCCAGGTTATCATAACTTTTCTGATTCATACTCTATAAGATATCTGTTAAGTATCCACAAGTTATCTCTATATCATCATAATCTTCCTCTTCCACACTTCATAAGACAACTAGTTCCAGATTATCATAACTTTCCTGATCCACACTCTATAAGACAACTGTTAAGTATCCACAAGCTATATCTATATCATCATAATCTTCCTCTTCCACACTGCATAAGACAACTAGTTCCAGATTATCATAACTTTCCTGATCCACACTCTATAAGACAACTGTTAAGTATCCACAAGCTCTCTCTATATCATCATAATCTTCCTCTTCCACACTGCAGAAGACAACTAGTTCCAGATTATCATAACTTTCCTGATCCACACTCTATAAGACAACTGTTAAGTATCCACAAGCTATCTCTATATCATCATAATCTTCCTCTTCCACACTGCATAAGACAACTAGTTCCAGATTATCATAACTTTCCTGATCCACACTCTATAAGAAAACTGTTAAGTATCCACAAGCTATCTCTATATCATCATAATCTTCTAGTCCAAACTCTGTAAGACGAATATTAAGTATCCACAAAACTACTTCTATGTCATATAATATTCTAGTTCCACACTCAAAACACAACTGTTAAATATCAAGAAAACTAGTTCTATATTATCATAATCTTCTAATACCACAAACTATAAGATTACTACTAAATTTAACAAAACTATGTCATTATAATCTTGTAGTTCTACACTCTATACAACGACTATTAAATATAACAAAACTAGTTCTAGGTAATCATAATCTTCTAGTTACACTCTCTATAAGACGACTATTAAATATAATAAAACTTGTTCTAGGTAATCATAATATTCTAGTTTTTCACGCTATAAGACTATTAAATATAACAAAACTAGTTCTAGGTGATCATAATCTTCTAGTTACACACTCTTTAAGACGACTATTAAATATAACAAAACTAGTTCTAGGTAATCATAATCTTCTAGTTACACACTCTATAAGATGACTATTAATTATAATAAAATTAGTTCTAGGTAAACATAATTTTCTAGTTCATCACTCTATAAGACGACTATTAAATATAACAAAACTAATTCTAGGTAATCATAATCTTCTAATTACACACTCTATAATACGTCTATTAAATATAACAAAACTATGTCATTTTAATCTTGTAGTTCCACACTCTATACGATGACTATTAAGTTTCAACAAAACTACTTCTATATCTTCATAATCTTCTAGTTCCACAATTCTGTATTTATAAATTCTCTCAAATAGTCATATTTATGATAAGTTTTCAACAATACTGTATTTATAAGTTCTCTCAAATAGTCATATTTATGATAAGTTTTCAACAATACTGTTTTTATAAGTTCTCTCAAATAGTTATATTTATGATAAGGTTTCAACAATACTGTTTTTATAAGTTCTCAATAATACTGATATTTATAATAAGTTTTCAACAATACTGTATTGATAAGTTTTCAATAATACTGATATTTATAATAAGTTTTCAACAATATTGTATTGATATGTTCTCAATAATACTGATATTTATAATAAGTTTTTAAAAATACTGTATTGATGTGTTCTCAATAATATTGGTATTTATAATAAGTTTTCAACAATACTGTATTGATATGTTCTCAATAATACTGATATTTATAATAAGTTTTCAACAATACTGTATTGATAAGTTCTCAATAATACTGGTATTTATAATAAGTTTTCAACAATACTGTATTGATATGTTCTCAATAATACTGATATTTAAAATAAGTTTTCAACAATACAGTATTGATATGTTCTCAATAATACTGATATTTATAATAAGTTTTCAACAATACTGTATTTATAAGTTCTCTAAAATAGTCATATTTATGATAAGTTTTCAACAATACTGTTTTTATAAGCTCTCTCAAATAGTTATATTTATGATAAGTTTTCAACAATACTGTTTTTATAAGTTCTCTCAAATAGTTATATTTATGATAAGTTTTCAACAATACTGTATTGATATGTTCTCAATAATACTGATATTTATAATAAGTTTTCAACAATACTGTATTTATAAGTTCTCTCAAATAGTCATATTTATGATAAGTTTTCAACAATACTGTTTTTATAAGCTCTCTCAAATAGTTATATTTATGATAAGTTTCCAACAATACTGTTTTTATAAGTTCTCAATAATACTGATATTTATAATAAGTTTTCAACAATACTGTATTGATAAGTTCTCAATAATACTGGAATTTATAATAAGTTTTCAACAATACTGTATTGATATGTTCTCAATAATACTGATATTTATAATACGTTTTCAACAATACTGTATTGATGTGTTCTCAATAATACTGATATTTATAATAAGTTTTCAACAATATTGTATTGATAAGTTCTCAATAATACTGATATTTATAATAAGTTTTCAACAATACTGTATTTATAAGTTCTCTCAAATAGTCATATTTATGATAAGTTTTCAACAATACTGTTTTTATAAGTTCTCTCAAATAGTTATATTTATGATAAGTTTTCAACAATACTGTTTTTATAAGTTCTCTCAAATAGTTATATTTATGATAAGTTTTCAACAATACTGTTTTTATAAGTTCTCTCAAATAGTTATATTTATGATAAGTTTTCAACAATACTGTTTTTATAAGTTCTCAATAATACTGATATTTATAATAAGTTTTCAACAATACTGTATTGATAAGTTCTCAATAATACTGGAATTTATAATAAGTTTTCAACAATACTGTATTGATATGTTCTCAATAATACTGATATTTATAATAAGTTTTCAACAATACTGTATTGATGTGTTCTCAATAATACTGATATTTATAATAAGTTTTCAACAATATTGTATTGATAAGTTCTCAATAATACTGATATTTATAATGAGTTTTCAACAGGACTGTATTAATGTGTTCTCAATAATATTAGTATTTATAATAAGTTTTCAACAATACTGTATTGATATGTTCTCAATAATACTAATATTTATAAAAAGTTTTCAACAATACTGTATTGATATGTTCTCAATAATACTGATATTTATAATAAGTTTTCAACAATATTGTATTGATATGTTCTCAATAATACTGATAGTTGTAATAAGTTTTCAACAGTACTCTATTTATAAGTTCTCAATAATATTGATAGTTGTAATAAGTTTTCAACAGTACTCTATTTATAAGTTCTCAATAATATTGATATTTGTAAGTTTTCAACAGTACTCTATTTATAAGTTCTCAATAATATTGATAGTTGTAATAAGTTTTCAACAGTACTCTATTTATAAGTTCTCAATAATATTGATATTTGTAAGTTTTACGGTCGTACTAAATATTTTTTTAATTTTTTAAAATAATAGTTACATGGAACGCATATGAAACATTAATATTTATAATTCTGTAAGTTTTTTATATAAAGTTTAGTAATAACGTAGAACAAATGAAGCTTCTTTCACAGGACAACATTCAAATTGCACACATTTGTTAACACTTGAATGTCAATCTTCCAAGTTAATTCATAACCTCTCCTGTAAAGTACTTAATGTAATATGAAAATCAAGATCATTGCGACAAAACTATTTTATGAAAACAATGGTATTTGTAGAGCAAACACGAAACAATCATAGATTCTATTTGTTCTGGCTTGTAATGATGAAACATTTTGTAACAGTTACATTTCATTAGAAACGATTATTACTTGCAATTCGATATCACTTTTATCTTATGACAAAAGAAGATATTAAGATGGATTATTCGTTAGTTTGAAATGAAAGCTACAAAATCTATTGAACCTTTACGTATATTGTTGTTTTGAATTAAGCACAAAGCAACACAATGGGCTATCTGTGCACTGCCTACCACGGGTATCGAAACCCGGTTTTTAGCGTTGTAAGTCCACAGACATACCGCTGAGCACTTTACGTATAAGTCATCTTCTTATATGATTCTGAGTTACGTGATGAGGTTAATAACAAACATTTTAACATAGAAATTTCCTAGTTAATTAAAAAGCTTTTATCTTGAAATAAGTTATTTTTTACTCTATCAAAACATAGAAATGTTAATATGAAATTAAGTTTGTTTTCGATTACTACAAGAAAATACTATTTTTATGACATGATAAGACAACAATTTTGCTTTAAAACTAATTCTGGTACTTTTCAATATTCTGTATCTCAGATAAAAAAAAGAAAGAAATCTCTTTAAGAGTTGTTTTCTACAAATTCTACCATTTTAAATATGAGGTAACATAAAATAATGCATTGAACTAACAATAAAGACATATTCTCTTAAACCTAATACAACTTGTTAGCATAACGGACTGTATTGGAACTAATTATGACTTTAAGGACACGTTCGTACACGCACGCGACACAGTGAAACAAGGACAAGAGGGTCTATGTTCTCAACAACAAAACGTGCTAGAAGGCACCAAACAATGGAACTGACTTTTCGAACTAAAAACATCTCTCCAAGTTGTTTCATGTAAAAATAAGAGAAACACTTCCTAGATTATCTTAATTACTTTTTAAAAGACTCGTGAAAACAAAAGAAACCTCTTTAAGTAAACTAAACCTCATTAAATGCGAAGTTTTACTAACTTTTGGTATTTAAATATATTCAAATATCTTTTTTGTTAATAACCAAAACAGGCATACACTCTTTTTGAACAGCCAATTTGTATCTATTCAAAAAAGTTTATTATTACCTATTTACACAATATGATTCTCAAGTTTTACCTTATCAATTGTAACAAGGTTATAACTTGAAATAACTTATACACATACTATATATATATATATATATCAGACTTTATAGTATTAGAACAATAATTATCAAACTTTATAGTATTAGAACAATAATTATCAAACTTTGCAGCATTAGAACAATAATTATCAGACTTTGCAGTACTAAAACAATAATTATCAGACTTTACAGTAGTAAAACAATATGTATCCAACTTAACAGTATTAGAACAATAATTATCAAACTTTGCAGCATTAGAACAATAATTATCAGACTTTGCAGTACTAAAACAATAATTATCAGACTTTACAGTAGTAAAACAATATGAATCCAACTTAATAGTATTAGAACAATAATTATCAGACTTTTCAGTATTAGAACAATAATTATCAAACTTTGCAGAATTAGAACAATAATTATCAGACTTTGCAGTACTAAAACAATAATTATCAGACTTTACAGTAGTAAAACAATATGTATCCAACTTTACAGTATTAGAACAATAATTATCAAACTTTACAGTAGTAAAACGATATGTATCCAACTTAACAGTATTAAAACAATAATTATCAAACTTTGTAGTATTAGAACAATAATTATCAAACTTTGCAGTATTAGAACAATAATTATCAAACTTTGCAGTATTAGAACAATAATTATCAGACTTTGCAGTACTAAAACAAAAATTATCAGACTTTACAGTGGTAAAACAATATGTATCCACCTTTAGAGTGTTAGAACAATAATTATCAGACTTTACAGTATTAGAACAATAATACAGAATGTATATTCACCTCACTTCACACTTTCCAGAATGTATATTCACCTCACTTTACAGTTTTCAGAATGTATATCCACCTCACTTTACAGTTTGCAGAATGTATATTCACTTCTCTTTACAGTTTGCAGAATGTATATTCACTTCTCTTTACAGTTTGCAGAATGTATATTCACTTCACTTTACAGTTCTCAGAATGTATATTCACTTCACTTTACAGTTCTCAGAATGTATATTTACCTCACTTTACAGTTTGCAGAATGATATTTACCTCACTTTACAGTTTGCAGAATGTGTATTTACTTCACTTTACAGTTTGCAGAATGTATATTCACTTCACTTAACAGTTTGCAGAATATATATTCACTTCACTTAACAGTTTGCAGAATGTATATTCACTTCACTTTACAGTTCTCAGAATGTATATTCACCTCACTTTACAGTTCTCAGAATGTATATTTACCTCACTTTACAGTTTGCAGAATGATATTTACCTCAATTTACGGTTTGCAGAATGTATATTCACCTCACTTTACAGTTCTCAGAATGTATATTTACCTCACTTTACAGTTTGTAGAATGTATATTCACCTCAATGAAACTTTGTAGAATGGACGGCAACTGCCTGTTGTGCAGACACAAGTGTAGAGGACGACGTTTCGAAAGTCTTCCACCTTTCGTCTTCAAGACACTTCAGTTTCCAGAATATATATTCACCTCAAAGCTTTCCGCGGTTTTCAGCAGCTTTATTCTACATTATAGTGTTTGGAATTAATACACATTTGTCATTATATGAAATTGTCAGATGAATATCTGATACATGTACATGTACTCTATTCCAAAAATAAGTTATTGGTTTTATTACGTCACACTTAAGCGCGCGCCTGTAGAAATGTTTTTTCCGAACATTCTCTCTCTCCTGCTAAAAAGCAAACAAAGCCCTGTGTTTAAGATAGGTTTCATTCTTAAGCTATCGAAGTATTTGTGTTATGCCCACAATAGGTATCGGAACTCAGTTTGTAGCGTCGTAAACCTGTAGACTTGCCCCTGAACCATTGGGATGGAAGGGGGTAATGTAAGTAGGTTCGGTGAAAAGATGACACATATTTAATACAATTTTCATTTTTTCAGACTGTGTAATATTTCAGTTGTACTAATTTCTTATTTTATAATCTCACAGCCACAAAACCGCTTTTAATTAAATCAGACATTAGTATAAAACAACACGTTACACATACGTCACAGTATCATATGATTTATCTGTGTAAATCAACACGTTACACATACGTCACAGCATTAAATTAGACTATACTATAAATTAACACGTTACATATGCGTTACAGTATCAAATGATTTATCTGTATAAGTCAACACGTTACACATGCGTCACAGCATTAAATCAGACATCAGCATAAATTAACACATTACACTCGCATCACAATATCAAAAGGTTTACTAATATAATTTAACACATTACACACGCATCGCAGTATCAAAAGGTTTACTAATATAAATTAACACATTACAGACGCATCGCAGTATCAAAAGGTTTACTAATATAAATTAACACATTACACACGTATCACAGTGTCAAAAGGTTTACTAATATAAATTAACACATTACACACGCATCGCAGTATCAAAAGGTTTACTAATATAAATTAACACATTACACACGCATCGCAGTATCAAAAGGTTTACTAATATAAATTAACACATTACACACGCATCACAGTATCAAAAGGTTTACTAATATAAATTAACACATTACACACGCATCGCAGTATCAAAAGGTTTACTAATATAAATTAACACATTACACACGCATCGCAGTATCAAAAGGTTTACTAATATAAATTAACACATTACACACGCATCGCAGTATCAAAAGGTTTACTAATATAAATTAACACATTACACACGCATCGCAGTATCAAAAGGTTTACTAATATAAATTAACACATTACACACGCATCACAGTATCAAAAGGTTTACTAATATAAATTAACACATTACACATGCATCACAGTATCAAAAGGTTTACTAATATAAATTAACATATTACACACGCATCGCAGTATCAAAAGGTTTACTAATATAAATTAACACATTACACACGCATCGCAGTATCAAAAGGTTTACTAATATAAATTAACACATTACACACGCATCACAGTATCAAAAGGTTTACTAATATAAATTAACACATTACACACGCATCACAGTATCAAAAGGTTTACTAATATAAATTAACACATTACACATGCATCACAGTATCAAAAGGTTTACTAATATAAATTAACATATTATATTTAAGTCATAGCAAAATTCCGTACAAATTACTATCTTCCACATTGTTGTTATACAGCGTGTATTATGGATAAAAGTTACTGATTCTGTATATCGTTAAAGAACTAAACGTAATTTTGCTGCTTCATAATCTGAGGAATATGTTCATGTGTCTAGTTTACACTCAAATTATTCTGATCTTAATTCGCTGTTTCTGTCTTACTTCAAACTTTCAGGAATATATCAATGTCATACGCAATGTCAGGAGTATTATCGACTGTCCTTTAATATAAAATTTTACCACAAACTGCATAACCTTTGGTAGAAAAAGATGTTACTTGTCATTAAAATTTGATTACAATTGGTAGAAAAATGTGTTACTTGTCGCTCTGTCTAACTGATAACTATTCAAAGCAGTTAATAAAACAGAGACAATTAACAATACCAGAACAGTCAGTTCTTCAGTTGATAAAACAGAGACAATTAACAACACCAGAACAGTCAGTTCTTCAGTTAATAAAACAGAGACAATTAACAATACCAGAACAGTCAGTTCTTCAGTTAATAAAACAGAGGCAATTAACAACACCAGAGCAGTCAGTTCTTCAGTTGATAAAACAGAGACAATTAACAACACCAGAACAGTCAGTTCTTCAGTTGATAAAACAGAGACAATTAACAATACCAGAACAGTCAGTTCTTCAGTTGATAAAACAGACAATTAACAACACCAGAACAGTCAGTTCTTCAGTTAATGAAACAGAGACAATTAACAATACAAGAACAGTCAGTTCTTCAGTTGATAAAACAGAGACAATTAACAGTACAAGAACAGTCAGTTCTTTAGTTGATAAAACAGAGACAATTAACAATACCAGAACAGTCAGTTCTTCAGTTGATAAAACAGAGACAATTAACAATACCAGAACAGTCAGTTCTTCAGTTGATAAAACAGAGACAATTAACAACACCAGAACAGTCAGTTCTTCAGTTGATAAAACAGAGACACTAACAATACCAGAACAGTCAGTTCTTCAGTTGATAAAACAGAGAAATTAACAATACCAGAACAGTCAGTTCTTCAGTTGATAAAACAGAGACAATTAACAATACCAGAACAGTCAGTTCTTCAGTTAATAAAACAGAGACAATTAACAACACTAGAACAGTCAGTTCTTCAGTTAATAAAACAGAGACAATTAACGATTGAACAGTCAGTTCTTCAGTTGATAAAACAGAGACAATTAACAACACCAGAACAGTCAGTTCTTCAGTTGATGAAACAGAGACAATAAACAATACCAGAACAGTCAGTTCTTCAGTTGATAAAACAGAGACAATTAACAACACCAGAACAGTCAGTTCTTCAGTTAATAAAACAGAGACAATTAACAATACCAGAAAAGTCACTTCTTCAGTTAATAAAACAGAGAAAATTAACAATACCAGAACAGTCAGTTCTTCAGTTAATAAAACAGAGACAATTAACAATACCAGAACAGTCAGTTCTTCAGTTAATAAAACAGAGACAATTAACAACACCAGAGCAGTCAGTTCTTCAGTTGATAAAACAGAGACAATTAACAACACCAGAACAGTCAGTTCTTCAGTTGATAATACAGAGACAATTAACAATACCAGAACAGTCAGTTTTTCAGTTAATAAAACAGAGACAATTAACAATACCAGAACAGTCAGTTCTTCAGTTGATAAAACAGACAATTAACAACACCAGAACAGTCAGTTCTTCAGTTAATGAAACAGAGACAATTAACAGTACAAGAACAGTCAGTTCTTCAGTTAATAAAACAGATACAATTAACAATACCAGAACAGTCAGTTCTTCAGTTAATAAAACAGAGACAATTAACAATACAAGAACAGTCAGTTCTTCAGTTGATAAAAGAGAGACAATTAACAGTACAAGAACAGTCAGTTCTTTAGTTGATAAAACAGAGACAATTAACAATACCAGAACAGTCAGTTCTTCAGTTGATAAAACAGAGACAATTAACAACACCAGAACAGTCAGTTCTTCAGTTGATAAAACAGCGACAATTAACAATACCAGAACAGTCAGTTCTTCAGTTGATAAAACAGAGAAATTAACAATACCAGAACAGTCAGTTCTTCAGTTGAAAAAACAGAGACAATTAACAAAACCAGAACAGTCAGTTCTTCAGTTGATAAAACAGACAATTAACAACACCAGAACAGTCAGTTCTTCAGTTAATGAAACAGAGACAATTAACAGTACAAGAACAGTCAGTTCTTCAGTTAATAAAACAGAGACAATTAACAATACCAGAACAGTCAGTTCTTCAGTTAATAAAACAGAGACAATTAACAATACAAGAACAGTCAGTTCTTCAGTTGATAAAACAGAGACAATTAACAATACCAGAACAGTCAGTTCTTCAGTTGATAAAACAGACAATTAACAACACCAGAACAGTCAGTTCTTCAGTTAATGAAACAGAGACAATTAACAATACAAGAACAGTCAGTTCTTCAGTTGATAAAACAGAGACAATTAACAGTACAAGAACAGTCAGTTCTTTAGTTGATAAAACAGAGACAATTAACAATACCAGAACAGTCAGTTCTTCAGTTGATAAAACAGAGACAATTAACAATACCAGAACAGTCAGTTCTTCAGTTGATAAAACAGAGACAATTAACAACACCAGAACAGTCAGTTCTTCAGTTGATAAAACAGAGACAATTAACAATACCAGAACAGTCAGTTCTTCAGTTGATAAAACAGAGAAATTAACAATACCAGAACAGTCAGTTCTTCAGTTGATAAAACAGAGACAATTAACAATACCAGAACAGTCAGTTCTTCAGTTAATAAAACAGAGACAATTAACAACACTAGAACAGTCAGTTCTTCAGTTAATAAAACAGAGACAATTAACGATTGAACAGTCAGTTCTTCAGTTGATAAAACAGAGACAATTAACAACACCAGAACAGTCAGTTCTTCAGTTGATGAAACAGAGACAATAAACAATACCAGAACAGTCAGTTCTTCAGTTGATAAAACAGAGACAATTAACAACACCAGAACAGTCAGTTCTTCAGTTAATAAAACAGAGAAAATTAACAATACCAGAACAGTCAGTTCTTCAGTTAATAAAACAGAGACAATTAACAATACCAGAACAGTCAGTTCTTCAGTTAATAAAACAGAGACAATTAACAACACCAGAGCAGTCAGTTCTTCAGTTGATAAAACAGAGACAATTAACAACACCAGAACAGTCAGTTCTTCAGTTGATAATACAGAGACAATTAACAATACCAGAACAGTCAGTTTTTCAGTTAATAAAACAGAGACAATTAACAATACCAGAACAGTCAGTTCTTCAGTTGATAAAACAGACAATTAACAACACCAGAACAGTCAGTTCTTCAGTTAATGAAACAGAGACAATTAACAGTACAAGAACAGTCAGTTCTTCAGTTAATAAAACAGAGACAATTAACAATACCAGAACAGTCAGTTCTTCAGTTAATAAAACAGAGACAATTAACAATACAAGAACAGTCAGTTCTTCAGTTGATAAAAGAGAGACAATTAACAGTACAAGAACAGTCAGTTCTTCAGTTGATAAAACAGAGACAATTAACAATACCAGAACAGTCAGTTCTTCAGTTGATAAAACAGAGACAATTAACAACACCAGAACAGTCAGTTCTTCAGTTGATAAAACAGAGACAATTAACAATACCAGAACAGTCAGTTCTTCAGTTGATAAAACAGAGAAATTAACAATACCAGAACAGTCAGTTCTTCAGTTGAAAAAACAGAGACAATTAACAAAACCAGAACAGTCAGTTCTTCAGTTAATGAAACAGAGACAATTAACAGTACAAGAACAGTCAGTTCTTCAGTTAATAAAACAGAGACAATTAACAATACCAGAACAGTCAGTTCTTCAGTTAATAAAACAGAGACAATTAACAATACAAGAACAGTCAGTTCTTCAGTTGATAAAACAGAGACAATTAACAGTACAAGAACAGTCAGTTCTTTAGTTGATAAAACAGAGACAATTAACAATACCAGAACAGTCAGTTCTTCAGTTGATAAAACAGAGACAATTAACAATACCAGAACAGTCAGTTCTTCAGTTGATAAAACAGAGACAATTAACAACACCAGAACAGTCAGTTCTTCAGTTAATAAAACAGAGACAATTAACAATACCAGAACAGTCAGTTCTTCAGTTAATAAAACAGAGGCAATTAACAACACCAGAGCAGTCAGTTCTTCAGTTGATAAAACAGAGACAATTAACAACACCAGAACAGTCAGTTCTTCAGTTGATAATACAGAGACAATTAACAATACCAGTACAGTCAGTTTTTCAGTTAATAAAACAGAGACAATTAACAATACCAGAACAGTCAGTTCTTCAGTTGATAAAACAGACAATTAACAACACCAGAACAGTCAGTTCTTCAGTTAATGAAACAGAGACAATTAACAATACAAGAACAGTCAGTTCTTCAGTTGATAAAACAGAGACAATTAACAATACAAGAACAGTCAGTTCTTCAGTTGATAAAACAGAGACAATTAACAATACCAGAACAGTCAGTTCTTCAGTTGATAAAACAGAGACAATTAACAATACCAGAACAGTCAGTTCTTCAGTTGATAAAACAGAGACAATTAACAACACCAGAACAGTCAGTTCTTCAGTTAATAAAACAGAGGCAATTAACAACACCAGAGCAGTCAGTTCTTCAGTTGATAAAACAGAGACAATTAACAACACTAGAACAGTCAGTTCTTCAGTTAATAAAACAGAGACAATTAACGATTGAACAGTCAGTTCTTCAGTTGATAAAACAGAGACAATTAACAACACCAGAACAGTCAGTTCTTCAGTTGATAAAACAGAGACAATTAACAATACCAGAACAGTCAGTTCTTCAGTTGATAAAACAGAGACAATTAACAACACCAGAACAGTCAGTTCTTCAGTTAATAAAACAGAGACAATTAACAATACCAGAAAAGTCACTTCTTCAGTTAATAAAACAGAGAAAATTAACAATACCAGAACAGTCAGTTCTTCAGTTAATAAAACAGAGACAATTAACAATACCAGAACAGTCAGTTCTTCAGTTAATAAAACAGAGACAATTAACAACACCAGAGCAGTCAGTTCTTCAGTTGATAAAACAGAGACAATTAACAACACCAGAACAGTCAGTTCTTCAGTTGATAAAACAGAGACAATTAACAATACCAGAACAGTCAGTTTTCAGTTAATAAAACAGAGACAATTAACAATACCAGAACAGTCAGTTCTTCAGTTGATAAAACAGACAATTAACAACACCAGAACAGTCAGTTCTTCAGTTAATGAAACAGAGACAATTAACAGTACAAGAACAGTCAGTTCTTCAGTTAATAAAACAGAGACAATTAACAATACCAGAACAGTCAGTTCTTCAGTTAATAAAACAGAGACAATTAACAATACAAGAACAGTCAGTTCTTCAGTTGATAAAACAGAGACAATTAACAATACAAGAACAGTCAGTTCTTCAGTTGATAAAACAGAGACAATTAACAATACCAGAACAGTCAGTTCTTCAGTTGATAAAACAGAGAAATTAACAATACCAGAACAGTCAGTTCTTCAGTTGAAAAAACAGAGACAATTAACAAAACCAGAACAGTCAGTTCTTCAGTTGATAAAACAGACAATTAACAACACCAGAACAGTCAGTTCTTCAGTTAATGAAACAGAGACAATTAACAGTACAAGAACAGTCAGTTCTTCAGTTAATAAAACAGAGACAATTAACAATACCAGAACAGTCAGTTCTTCAGTTAATAAAACAGAGACAATTAACAATACAAGAACAGTCAGTTCTTCAGTTGATAAAACAGAGACAATTAACAGTACAAGAACAGTCAGTTCTTTAGTTGATAAAACAGAGACAATTAACAATACCAGAACAGTCAGTTCTTCAGTTGATAAAACAGAGACAATTAACAATACCAGAACAGTCAGTTCTTCAGTTGATAAAACAGAGACAATTAACAACACCAGAACAGTCAGTTCTTCAGTTGATAAAACAGAGACAATTAACAATACCAGAACAGTCAGTTCTTCAGTTGATAAAACAGAGAAATTAACAATACCAGAGCAGTCAGTTCTTCAGTTGATAAAACAGAGACAATTAACAATACCAGAACAGTCAGTTCTTCAGTTAATAAAACAGAGACAATTAACAACACTAGAACAGTCAGTTCTTCAGTTAATAAAACAGAGACAATTAACGATTGAACAGTCAGTTCTTCAGTTGATAAAACAGAGACAATTAACAATACCAGAACAGTCAGTTCTTCAGTTGATAAAACAGAGACAATTAACAACACCAGAACAGTCAGTTCTTCAGTTGATAAAACAGAGACAATTAACAATACCAGAACAGTCAGTTCTTCAGTTGATAAAACAGAGAAATTAACAACACCAGAACAGTCAGTTCTTCAGTTGATGAAACAGAGACAATTAACAATACCAGAACAGTCAGTTCTTCAGTTGATAAAACAGAGACAATTAACAACACCAGAACAGTCAGTTCTTCAGTTAATAAAACAGAGACAATTAACAATACCAGAAAAGTCACTTCTTCAGTTAATAAAACAGAGAAAATTAACAATACCAGAACAGTCAGTTCTTCAGTTAATAAAACAGAGACAATTAACAATACCAGAACAGTCAGTTCTTCAGTTAATAAAACAGAGACAATTAACAACACCAGAACAGTCAGTTCTTCAGTTGATAAAACAGAGACAATTAACAATACCAGAACAGTCAGTTCTTCAGTTGATAAAACAGAGACAATTAACAATACCAGAACAGTCAGTTCTTCAGTTAATAAAACAGAGACAATTAACAATACCAGAACAGTCAGTTCTTCAGTTGATAAAACAGACAATTAACAACACCAGAACAGTCAGTTCTTCAGTTAATAAAACAGAGACAATTAACAATACAAGAACAGTCAGTTCTTCAGTTGATAATACAGAGACAATTAACAATACCAGTACAGTCAGTTTTTCAGTTAATAAAACAGAGACAATTAACAACACCAGAGCAGTCAGTTCTTCAGTTGATAAAACAGAGACAATTAACAACACCAGAACAGTCAGTTCTTCAGTTGATAATACAGAGACAATTAACAATACCAGAACAGTCAGTTTTTCAGTTAATAAAACAGAGACAATTAACAATACCAGAACAGTCAGTTCTTCAGTTGATAAAACAGACAATTAACAACACCAGAACAGTCAGTTCTTCAGTTAATGAAACAGAGACAATTAACAGTACAAGAACAGTCAGTTCTTCAGTTAATAAAACAGAGACAATTAACAATACAAGAACAGTCAGTTCTTCAGTTGATAAAACAGAGACAATTAACAATACCAGAACAGTCAGTTCTTCAGTTAATAAAACAGAGACAATTAACAACACCAGAACAGTCAGTTCTTCAGTTAATAAAACAGAGACAATTAACGATTGAACAGTCAGTTCTTCAGTTGATAAAACAGAGACAATTAACAACACCAGAACAGTCAGTTCTTCAGTTGATAAAACAGAGACAATTAACAATACCAGAACAGTCAGTTCTTCAGTTGATAAAACAGAGACAATTAACAACACCAGAACAGTCAGTTCTTCAGTTAATAAAACAGAGACAATTAACAGTACAAGAACAGTCAGTTCTTCAGTTAATAAAACAGAGACAATTAACAATACCAGAACAGTCAGTTCTTCAGTTAATAAAACAGAGACAATTAACAATACAAGAACAGTCAGTTCTTCAGTTGATAAAACAGAGACAATTAACAATACCAGAACAGTCAGTTCTTCAGTTGATAAAACAGAGACAATTAACAACACCAGAACAGTCAGTTCTTCAGTTAATAAAACAGAGACAATTAACAATACAAGAACAGTCAGTTCTTCAGTTGATAAAACAGAGACAATTAACAATACAAGAACAGTCAGTTCTTCAGTTGATAAAACAGAGACAATTAACAATACCAGAACAGTCAGTTCTTCAGTTGATAAAACAGAGACAATTAACAATACCAGAACAGTCAGTTCTTCAGTTGATAAAACAGAGACAATTAACAACACCAGAACAGTCAGTTCTTCAGTTGATAAAACAGAGACAATTAACAATACCAGAACAGTCAGTTCTTCAGTTGATAAAACAGAGACAATTAACAATACCAGAACAGTCAGTTCTTCAGTTGATAAAACAGAGACAATTAACAATACCAGAACAGTCAGTTCTTCAGTTAATAAAACAGAGACAATTAACAACACCAGAACAGTCAGTTCTTCAGTTAATAAAACAGAGACAATTAACAATCAGTTCTTCAGAACAGTCAGTCAGTTCTTCAGTTGATAAAACAGAGACAATTAACAATACCAGAACAGTCAGTTCTTCAGTTGATAAAACAGAGACAATTAACAATACCAGAACAGTCAGTTCTTCAGTTGATAAAACAGAGACAATTAACAATACCAGAACAGTCAGTTCTTCAGTTAATAAAACAGAGACAATTAACAATACCAGAACAGTCAGTTCTTCAGTTAATAAAACAGAGACAATTAACAATACCAGAACAGTCAGTTCTTCAGTTGATAAAACAGAGACAATTAACAATACCAGAACAGTCAGTTCTTCAGTTAAAAAACAGAGACATTTAACAATACCAGAACAGTCAGTTCTTCAGTTGATAAAACAGAGACAATTAACAACACCAGAACAGTCAGTTCTTCAGTTGATAAAACAGAGACAATTAACAACACCAGAACAGTCAGTTCTTCAGTTGATAAAACAGAGACAATTAACAATACCAGAACAGTCAGTTCTTCAGTTGATAAAACAGAGACAATTAACAATACCAGAACAGTCAGTTCTTCAGTTGATAAAACAGAGACAATTAACAATACCAGAACAGTCAGTTCTTCAGTTGATAAAACAGAGACAATTAACAACACCAGAACAGTCAGTTCTTCAGTTAATAAAACAGAGACAATTAACAATACCAGAACAGTCAGTTCTTCAGTTGATAAAACAGAGACAATTAACAACACCAGAACAGTCAGTTCTTCAGTTAATAAAACAGAGACAATTAACAATACAAGAACAGTCAGTTCTTCAGTTGATAAAACAGAGACAATTAACAATACCAGAACAGTCAGTTCTTCAGTTGATAAAACAGAGACAATTAACAATACAAGAACAGTCAGTTCTTCAGTTGATAAAACAGAGACAATTAACAATACCAGAACAGTCAGTTCTTCAGTTGATAAAACAGAGACAATTAACAATACCAGAACAGTCAGTTCTTCAGTTGATAAAACAGAGACAATTAACAATACCAGAACAGTCAGTTCTTCAGTTGATAAAACAGAGACAATTAACAACACCAGAACAGTCAGTTCTTCAGTTGATAAAACAGAGACAATTAACAATACCAGAACAGTCAGTTCTTCAGTTGATAAAACAGAGACAATTAACAATACCAGAACAGTCAGTTCTTCAGTTGATAAAACAGAGACAATTAACAATACCAGAACAGTCAGTTCTTCAGTTGATAAAACAGAGACAATTAACAATACAAGAACAGTCAGTTCTTCAGTTGATAAAACAGAGACAATTAACAATACCAGAACAGTCAGTTCTTCAGTTGATAAAACAGAGACAATTAACAATACCAGAACAGTCAGTTCTTCAGTTGATAAAACAGAGACAATTAACAATACCAGAACAGTCAGTTCTTCAGTTGATAAAACAGAGACAATTAACAATACCAGAACAGTCAGTTCTTCAGTTGATAAAACAGAGACAATTAACAATACCAGAACAGTCAGTTCTTCAGTTGATAAAACAGAGACAATTAACAATACCAGAACAGTCAGTTCTTCAGTTGATAAAACAGAGACAATTAACAGTCAATACCAGAACAGTCAGTTCTTCAGTTGATAAAACAGAGACAATTAACAATACCAGAACAGTCAGTTCTTCAGTTGATAAAACAGAGACAATTAACAATACCAGAACAGTCAGTTCTTCAGTTGATAAAACAGAGACAATTAACAATACCAGAACAGTCAGTTCTTCAGTTGATAAAACAGAGACAATTAACAATACCAGAACAGTCAGTTCTTCAGTTGATAAAACAGAGACAATTAACAATACCAGAACAGTCAGTTCTTCAGTTGATAAAACAGAGACAATTAACAGAGACAATACAAGAACAGTCAGTTCTTCAGTTGATAAAACAGAGACAATTAACAATACCAGAACAGTCAGTTCTTCAGTTGATAAAACAGAGACAATTAACAATACCAGAACAGTCAGTTCTTCAGTTGATAAAACAGAGACAATTAACAACACCAGAACAGTCAGTTCTTCAGTTGATAAAACAGAGACAATTAACAATACCAGAACAGTCAGTTCTTCAGTTGATAAAACAGAGACAATTAACAATACCAGAACAGAGACAATTAACAGTCAGTTCTTCAGTTGATAAAACAGAGACAATTAACAATACCAGAACAGTCAGTTCTTCAGTTGATAAAACAGAGACAATTAACAATACCAGAACAGTCAGTTCTTCAGTTGATAAAACAGAGACAATTAACAATACCAGAACAGTCAGTTCTTCAGTTGATAAAACAGAGACAATTAACAATACCAGAACAGTCAGTTCTTCAGTTGATAAAACAGAGACAATTAACAATACCAGAACAGTCAGTTCTTCAGTTGATAAAACAGAGACAATTAACAATACCAGAACAGTCAGTTCTTCAGTTGATAAAACAGAGACAATTAACAATACCAGAACAGTCAGTTCTTCAGTTGATAAAACAGAGACAATTAACAATACCAGAACAGTCAGTTCTTCAGTTGACAGAGTTACAATTAACAATACCAGAACAGTCAGTTCTTCAGTTAATAAAACAGAGACAATTAACAATACCAGAACAGTCAGTTCTTCAGTTAATAAAACAGAGACAATTAACAATACCAGAACAGTCAGTTCTTCAGTTGATAAAACAGAGACAATTAACAATACCAGAACAGTCAGTTCTTCAGTTGATAAAACAGAGACAATTAACAATACCAGAACAGTCAGTTCTTCAGTTGATAAAACAGAGACAATTAACAATACCAGAACAGTCAGTTCTTCAGTTGATAAAACAGAGACAATTAACAATACCAGAACAGTCAGTTCTTCAGTTGATAAAACAGAGACAATTAACAATACCAGAACAGTCAGTTCTTCAGTTGATAAAACAGAGACAATTAACAATACCAGAACAGTCAGTTCTTCAGTTGATAAAACAGAGACAATTAACAACACCAGAACAGTCAGTTCTTCAGTTAATAAAACAGAGACAATTAACAATACCAGAACAGTCAGTTCTTCAGTTAATAAAAGCAGAGACAATTAACAACACCAGAACAGTCAGTTCTTCAGTTGATAAAACAGAGACAATTAACAATACCAGAACAGTCAGTTCTTCAGTTGATAAAACAGAGACAATTAACAATACCAGAACAGTCAGTTCTTCAGTTGATAAAACAGAGACAATTAACAATACCAGAACAGTCAGTTCTTCAGTTGATAAAACAGAGACAATTAACAATACCAGAACAGTCAGTTCTTCAGTTGATAAAACAGAGACAATTAACAATACCAGAACAGTCAGTTCTTCAGTTAATAAAACAGAGACAATTAACAATACAAGAACAGTCAGTTCTTCAGTTGATAAAACAGAGACAATTAACAATACCAGAACAGTCAGTTCTTCAGTTGATAAAACAGAGACAATTAACAATACCAGAACAGTCAGTTCTTCAGTTGATAAAACAGAGACAATTAACAATACCAGAACAGTCAGTTCTTCAGTTGATAAAACAGAGACAATTAACAATACCAGAACAGTCAGTTCTTCAGTTGATAAAACAGAGACAATTAACAATACCAGAACAGTCAGTTCTTCAGTTGATAAAACAGAGACAATTAACAATACCAGAACAGTCAGTTCTTCAGTTGATAAAACAGAGACAATTAACAATACCAGAACAGTCAGTTCTTCAGTTGATAAAACAGAGACAATTAACAGTACAAGAACAGTCAGTTCTTCAGTTGATAAAACAGAGACAATTAACAATACCAGAACAGTCAGTTCTTCAGTTAATGAAACAGAGACAATTACCAATACAAGAACAGTCAGTTCTTTAGTTGATAAAACAGAGACAATTAACAATACCAGAACAGTCAGTTCTTCAGTTGATAAAACAGAGACAATTAACAACACCAGAACAGTCAGTTCTTCAGTTGATAAAACAGAGACAATTAACAATACCAGAACAGTCAGTTCTTCAGTTGATAAAACAGAGACAATTAACAACACCAGAACAGTCAGTTCTTCATTTGATAAAACAGAGACAATTAACAATACCAGAACAGTCAGTTCTTCAGTTGATAAAACAGAGACAATTAATAATACCAGAACAGTCAGTTCTTCAGTTGATAAAACAGAGACAATTAACAACACCAGAACAGTCAGTTCTTCAGTTAATGAAACAGAGACAATTAACAGTACAAGAACAGTCAGTTCTTCAGTTAATAAAACAGAGACAATTAACAATACCAGAACATTCAGTTCTTCAGTTAATAAAACAGAGACAATTAACAATACAAGAACAGTCAGTTCTTCAGTTGATAAAACAGAGACAATTAACAATACCAGAACAGTCAGTTCTTCAGTTGATAAAACAGAGACAATTAACAATACCAGAACAGTCTGTTCTTCAGTTGATAAAACAGAGACAATTAACAGTACAAGAACAGTCAGTTCTTCAGTTGATAAAACAGAGACAATTAACAATACCAGAACAGTCAGTTCTTCAGTTGATAAAACAGAGACAATTAACAATACCAGAACAGTCAGTTCTTCAGTTGATAAAACAGAGACAATTAACAATTGAACAGTCAGTTCTTCAGTTAATAAAACAGAGACAATTAACAATACCAGAACAGTCAGTTCTTCAGTTAATAAAGCAGAGACAATTAACAACAGCAGAACAGTCAGTTCTTCAGTTGATAAAACAGGACAATTAACAATACCAGAACAGTCAGTTCTTCAGTTGATAAAACAGAGACAATTAACAGTACAAGAACAGTCAGTTCTTCAGTTGATAAAACAGAGACAATTAACAATACCAGAACAGTCAGTTCTTCAGTTGATAAAACAGAGACAATTAACAATACCAGAACAGTCAGTTCTTCAGTTGATAAAACAGAGACAATTAACAATTGAACAGTCAGTTCTTCAGTTAATAAAGCAGAGACAATTAACAACACCAGAACAGTCAGTTCTTCAGTTAATAAAACAGAGACAATTAACAATACCAGAACAGTCAGTTCTTCAGTTAATAAAGCAGAGACAATTAACAACACCAGAACAGTCAGTTCTTCAGTTGATAAAACAGAGACAATTAACAATACCAGAACAGTCAGTTCTTCAGTTGATAAAACAGAGACAATTAACAGTACAAGAACAGTCAGTTCTTCAGTTGATAAAACAGAGACAATTAACAATACCAGAACAGTCAGTTCTTCAGTTGATAAAACAGAGACAATTAACAATACCAGAACAGTCAGTTCTTCAGTTGATAAAACAGAGACAATTAACAATACCAGAACAGTCAGTTCTTCAGTTGATAAAACAGAGACAATTAACAACACCAGAACAGTCAGTTCTTCATTTGATAAAACAGACACAATTAACAATACCAGAACAGTCAGTTCGTCAGTTGATAAAACAGAGACAATTAATAATACCAGAACAGTCAGTTCTTCAGTTGATAAAACAGAGACAATTAACAACACCAGAACAGTCAGTTCTTCAGTTAATGAAACAGAGACAATTAACAGTACAAGAACAGTCAGTTCTTCAGTTAATAAAACAGAGACAATTAACAATACCAGAACAGTCAGTTCTTCAGTTAATAAAACAGAGACAATTAACAATACAAGAACAGTCAGTTCTTCAGTTGATAAAACAGAGACAATTAACAATACCAGAACAGTCAGTTCTTCAGTTGATAAAACAGAGACAATTAACAATTCCAGAACAGTCAGTTCTTCAGTTGATAAAACAGAGACAATTAACAATACCAGAACAGTCAGTTCTTCAGTTGATAAAACAGATACAATTAACAATACCAGAACAGTCAGTTCTTCAGTTGATAAAACAGAGACAATTAACAATACCAGAACAGTCAGTTCTTCAGTTGATAAAACAGAGACAATTAACAATTGAACAGTCAGTTCTTCAGTTAATAAAGCAGAGACAATTAACAACACCAGAACAGTCAGTTCTTCAGTTAATAAAACAGAGACAATTAACAATACCAGAACAGTCAGTTCTTCAGTTAATAAAGCAGAGACAATTAACAACAGCAGAACAGTCAGTTCTTCAGTTGATAAAACAGAGACAATTAACAATACCAGAACAGTCAGTTCTTCAGTTGATAAAACAGAGACAATTAACTGTACAAGAACAGTCAGTTCTTCAGTTAATAAAACAGAGACAATTAACAATACCAGAACAGTCAGTTCTTCAGTTAATAAAACAGAGACAATTAACAATACAAGAACAGTCAGTTCTTCAGTTGATAAAACAGAGACAATTAACAATACCAGAACAGTCAGTTCTTCAGTTGATAAAACAGAGACAATTAACAATACCAGAACAGTCAGTTCTTCAGTTGATAAAACAGAGACAATTAACAATACCAGAACAGTCAGTTCTTCAGTTGATAAAACAGAGACAATTAACAATACCAGAACAGTCAGTTCTTCAGTTGATAAAACAGAGACAATTAACAATACCAGAACAGTCAGTTCTTCAGTTGATAAAACAGAGACAATTAACAATACCAGAACAGTCAGTTCTTCAGTTGATAAAACAGAGACAATTAACAATACCAGAACAGTCAGTTCTTCAGTTGATAAAACAGAGACAATTAACAATACCAGAACAGTCAGTTCTTCAGTTGATAAAACAGAGACAATTAACAATACCAGAACAGTCAGTTCTTCAGTTGATAAAACAGAGACAATTAACAATACCAGAACAGTCAGTTCTTCAGTTGATAAAACAGAGACAATTAACAATACCAGAACAGTCAGTTCTTCAGTTGATAAAACAGAGACAATTAACAATACCAGAACAGTCAGTTCTTCAGTTGATAAAACAGAGACAATTAACAATACCAGAACAGTCAGTTCTTCAGTTGATAAAACAGAGACAATTAACAATACCAGAACAGTCAGTTCTTCAGTTGATAAAACAGAGACAATTAACAATACCAGAACAGTCAGTTCTTCAGTTGATAAAACAGAGACAATTAACAATACCAGAACAGTCAGTTCTTCAGTTGATAAAACAGAGACAATTAACAATACCAGAACAGTCAGTTCTTCAGTTGATAAAACAGAGACAATTAACAATACCAGAACAGTCAGTTCTTCAGTTGATAAAACAGAGACAATTAACAATACCAGAACAGTCAGTTCTTCAGTTGATAAAACAGAGACAATTAACAATACCAGAACAGTCAGTTCTTCAGTTGATAAAACAGAGACAATTAACAATACCAGAACAGTCAGTTCTTCAGTTAATAAAACAGAGACAATTAACAACACCAGAACAGTCAGTTCTTCAGTTAATAAAACAGAGACAATTAACAATTGAACAGTCAGTTCTTCAGTTGATAAAACAGAGACAATTAACAATACCAGAACAGTCAGTTCTTCAGTTGATAAAACAGAGACAATTAACAACACCAGAACAGTCAGTTCTTCAGTTGATAAAACAGAGACAATTAACAATACCAGAACAGTCAGTTCTTCAGTTGATAAAACAGAGACAATTAACAACACCAGAACAGTCAGTTCTTCAGTTGATAAAACAGAGACAATTAACAATACCAGAACAGTCAGTTCTTCAGTTGATAAAACAGAGACAATTAACAACACCAGAACAGTCAGTTCTTCAGTTAATAAAACAGAGACAATTAACAATACCAGAACAGTCAGTTCTTCAGTTAATAAAACAGAGACAATTAACAATACCAGAACAGTCAGTTCTTCAGTTAATAAAACAGAGACAATTAACAATACCAGAACAGTCAGTTCTTCAGTTAATAAAACAGAGACAATTAACAACACCAGAGCAGTCAGTTCTTCAGTTGATAAAACAGAGACAATTAACAACACCAGAACAGTCAGTTCTTCAGTTGATAATACAGAGACAATTAACAATACCAGAACAGTCAGTTTTTTAGTTAATAAAACAGAGACAATTAACAATACCAGAACAGTCAGTTCTTCAGTTGATAAAACAGACAATTAACAACACCAGAACAGTCAGTTCTTCAGTTAATGAAACAGAGACAATTAACAATACAAGAACAGTCAGTTCTTCAGTTGATAATACAGAGACAATTAACAATACCAGTACAGTCAGTTTTTCAGTTAATAAAACAGAGACAATTAACAACACCAGAGCAGTCAGTTCTTCAGTTGATAAAACAGAGACAATTAACAACACCAGAACAGTCAGTTCTTCAGTTGATAATACAGAGACAATTAACAATACCAGTACAGTCAGTTTTTCAGTTAATAAAACAGAGACAATTAACAATACCAGAACAGTCAGTTCTTCAGTTGATAAAACAGACAATTAACAACACCAGAACAGTCAGTTTTTCAGTTAATGAAACAGAGACAATTAACAGTACAAGAACAGTCAGTTCTTCAGTTAATAAAACAGAGACAATTAACAATACAAGAACAGTCAGTTCTTCAGTTGATAAAACAGAGACAATTAACAATACCAGAACAGTCAGTTCTTCAGTTAATAAAACAGAGACAATTAACAACACTAGAACAGTCAGTTCTTCAGTTAATAAAACAGAGACAATTAACGATTGAACAGTCAGTTCTTCAGTTGATAAAACAGAGACAATTAACAACACCAGAACAGTCAGTTCTTCAGTTGATGAAACAGAGACAATTAACAATACCAGAACAGTCAGTTCTTCAGTTAATAAAACAGAGACAATTAACAACACCAGAACAGTCAGTTCTTCAGTTAATGAAACAGAGACAATTAACAGTACAAGAACAGTCAGTTCTTCAGTTAATAAAACAGAGACAATTAACAATACCAGAACAGTCAGTTCTTCAGTTAATAAAACAGAGACAATTAACAATACAAGAACAGTCAGTTCTTCAGTTGATAAAACAGAGACAATTAACAATACCAGAACAGTCAGTTCTTCAGTTGATAAAACAGACAATTAACAACACCAGAACAGTCAGTTCTTCAGTTAATGAAACAGAGACAATTAACAATACAAGAACAGTCAGTTCTTCAGTTGATAAAACAGAGACAATTAACAGTACAAGAACAGTCAGTTCTTTAGTTGATAAAACAGAGACAATTAACAATACCAGAACAGTCAGTTCTTCAGTTGATAAAACAGAGACAATTAACAATACCAGAACAGTCAGTTCTTCAGTTGATAAAACAGAGACAATTAACAACACCAGAACAGTCAGTTCTTCAGTTGATAAAACAGAGACAATTAACAATACCAGAACAGTCAGTTCTTCAGTTGATAAAACAGAGAAATTAACAATACCAGAACAGTCAGTTCTTCAGTTGATAAAACAGAGACAATTAACAATACCAGAACAGTCAGTTCTTCAGTTAATAAAACAGAGACAATTAACAACACTAGAACAGTCAGTTCTTCAGTTAATAAAACAGAGACAATTAACGATTGAACAGTCAGTTCTTCAGTTGATAAAACAGAGACAATTAACAACACCAGAACAGTCAGTTCTTCAGTTGATGAAACAGAGACAATAAACAATACCAGAACAGTCAGTTCTTCAGTTGATAAAACAGAGACAATTAACAACACCAGAACAGTCAGTTCTTCAGTTAATAAAACAGAGACAATTAACAATACCAGAACAGTCACTTCTTCAGTTAATAAAACAGAGAAAATTAACAATACCAGAACAGTCAGTTCTTCAGTTAATAAAACAGAGAAAATTAACAATACCAGAACAGTCAGTTCTTCAGTTAAAAAAACAGAGACATTTAACAATACCAGAACAGTCAGTTCTTCAGTTAATAAAACAGAGACAATTAACAACACCAGAGCAGTCAGTTCTTCAGTTGATAAAACAGAGACAATTAACAACACCAGAACAGTCAGTTCTTCAGTTGATAATACAGAGACAATTAACAATACCAGAACAGTCAGTTTTTCAGTTAATAAAACAGAGACAATTAACAATACCAGAACAGTCAGTTCTTCAGTTGATAAAACAGACAATTAACAATACCAGAACAGTCAGTTCTTCAGTTGATAAAACAGAGACAATTAACAACACCAGAACAGTCAGTTCGTCAGTTAATAAAACAGAGACAATTAATAATACCAGAACAGTCAGTTCTTCAGTTGATAAAACAGAGACAATTAACAACACCAGAACAGTCAGTTCTTCAGTTAATGAAACAGAGACAATTAACAGTACAAGAACAGTCAGTTCTTCAGTTAATAAAACAGAGACAATTAACAATACAAGAACAGTCAGTTCTTCAGTTGATAAAATAGAGACAATTAACAGTACAAGAACAGTCAGTTCTTCAGTTAATAAAACAGAGACAATTAACAATACCAGAACAGTCAGTTCTTCAGTTGATAAAACAGAGACAATTAACAATACCAGAACAGTCAGTTCTTCAGTTGATAAAACAGAGACAATTAACAATTGAACAGTCAGTTCTTCAGTTAATAAAGCAGAGACAATTAACAACACCAGAACAGTCAGTTCTTCAGTTAATAAAACAGAGACAATTAACAATACCAGAACAGTCAGTTCTTCAGTTAATAAAGCAGAGACAATTAACAACAGCAGAACAGTCAGTTCTTCAGTTGATAAAACAGAGACAATTAACAATACCAAAACAGTCAGTTCTTCAGTTGATAAAACAGAGACAATTAACAGTACAAGAACAGTCAGTTCTTCAGTTGATAAAACAGAGACAATTAACAATACCAGAACAGTCAGTTCGTCAGTTGATAAAACAGAGACAATTAATAATACCAGAACAGTCAGTTCTTCAGTTGATAAAACAGAGACAATTAACAACACCAGAACAGTCAGTTCTTCAGTTGATAAAACAGAGACAATTAACAATACCAGAACAGTCAGTTCTTCAGTTGATAAAACAGAGACAATTAACAATACCAGAACAGTCAGTTCTTCAGTTGATAAAACAGAGACAATTAACAATACCAGAACAGTCAGTTCTTCAGTTGATAAAACAGAGACAATTAACAGTACAAGAACAGTCAGTTCTTCAGTTGATAAAACAGAGACAATTAACAACACCAGAACAGTCAGTTCTTCAGTTAATAAAACAGAGACAATTAACAATACCAGAACAGTCAGTTCTTCAGTTGATAAAGCAGAGACAATTAACAACAGCAGAACAGTCAGTTCTTCAGTTGATAAAACAGAGACAATTAACAATACCAGAACAGTCAGTTCTTCAGTTGATAAAACAGAGACAATTAACAGTACAAGAACAGTCAGTTCTTCAGTTGATAAAACAGAGACAATTAACAATACCGGAACAGTCAGTTTTTCAGTTGATAAAAAAGAGACAATTAACAACACCAGAACAGTCAGTTCTTCAGTTGATAAAACAGAGACAATTAACAACACCAGAACAGTCAGTTCTTCAGTTAATGAAACAGAGACAATTACCAATACAAGAACAGTCAGTTCTTTAGTTGATAAAACAGAGACAATTACCAATACCAGAACAGTCAGTTCTTCAGTTGATAAAACAGAGACAATTAACAACACCAGAACAGTCAGTTCTTCAGTTGATAAAACAGAGACAATTAACAATACCAGAACAGTCAGTTCTTCAGTTGATAAAACAGAGACAATTAACAATACCAGAACAGTCAGTTCTTCAGTTGATAAAACAGAGACAATTAACAACACCAGAACAGTCAGTTCTTCATTTGATAAAACAGACACAATTAACAATACCAGAACAGTCAGTTCGTCAGTTGATAAAACAGAGACAATTAATAATACCAGAACAGTCAGTTCTTCAGTTGATAAAACAGAGACAATTAACAACACCAGAACAGTCAGTTCTTCAGTTAATGAAACAGAGACAATTAACAGTACAAGAACAGTCAGTTCTTCAGTTAATAAAACAGAGACAATTAACAATACCAGAACAGTCAGTTCTTCAGTTAATAAAACAGAGACAATTAACAATACAAGAACAGTCAGTTCTTCAGTTGATAAAACAGAGACAATTAACAATACCAGAACAGTCAGTTCTTCAGTTGATAAAACAGAGACAATTAACAATTCCAGAACAGTCAGTTCTTCAGTTGATAAAACAGAGACAATTAACAATACCAGAACAGTCAGTTCTTCAGTTGATAAAACAGATACAATTAACAATACCGGAACAGTCAGTTCTTCAGTTGATAAAACAGAGACAATTAACAATACCAGAACAGTCAGTTCTTCAGTTGATAAAACAGAGATAATTAACAATTGAACAGTCAGTTCTTCAGTTAATAAAGCAGAGACAATTAACAACACCAGAACAGTCAGTTCTTCAGTTAATAAAACAGAGACAATTAACAATACCAGAACAGTCAGTTCTTCAGTTAATAAAGCAGAGACAATTAACAACAGCAGAACAGTCAGTTCTTCAGTTGATAAAACAGAGACAATTAACAATACCAGAACAGTCAGTTCTTCAGTTGATAAAACAGAGACAATTAACTGTACAAGAACAGTCAGTTCTTCAGTTAATAAAACAGAGACAATTAACAATACCAGAACAGTCAGTTCTTCAGTTAATAAAACAGAGACAATTAACAATACAAGAACAGTCAGTTCTTCAGTTGATAAAACAGAGACAATTAACAATACCAGAACAGTCAGTTCTTCAGTTGATAAAACAGAGACAATTAACAATTCCAGAACAGTCAGTTCTTCAGTTGATAAAACAGAGACAATTAACAATACCAGAACAGTCAGTTCTTCAGTTGATAAAACAGATACAATTAACAATACCAGAACAGTCAGTTCTTCAGTTGATAAAACAGAGACAATTAACAATACCAGAACAGTCAGTTCTTCAGTTGATAAAACAGAGACAATTAACAACAGCAGAACAGTCAGTTCTTCAGTTGATAAAACAGAGACAATTAACAATACCAGAACAGTCAGTTCTTCAGTTGATAAAACAGAGACAATTAACAGTACAAGAACAGTCAGTTCTTCAGTTGATAAAACAGAGACAATTAACAATACCAGAACAGTCAGTTTTTCAGTTGATAAAACAGAGACAATTAACAACACCAGAACAGTCAGTTCTTCAGTTAATGAAACAGAGACAATTACCAATACAAGAACAGTCAGTTCTTTGGTTGATAAAACAGAGACAATTAACAATACCAGAACAGTCAGTTCTTCAGTTGATAAAACAGAGACAATTAACAACACCAGAACAGTCAGTTCTTCAGTTGATAAAACAGAGACAATTAACAATACCAGAACAGTCAGTTCTTCAGTTGATAAAACAGAGACAATTAACAACACCAGAACAGTCAGTTCTTCATTTGATAAAACAGAGACAATTAACAATACCAGAACAGTCAGTTCGTCAGTTGATAAAACAGAGACAATTAATAATACCAGAACAGTCAGTTCTTCAGTTGATAAAACAGAGACAATTAACAACACCAGAACAGTCAGTTCTTCAGTTAATGAAACAGAGACAATTAACAGTACAAGAACAGTCAGTTCTTCAGTTAATAAAACAGAGACAATTAACAATACCAGAACATTCAGTTCTTCAGTTAATAAAACAGAGACAATTAACAATACAAGAACAGTCAGTTTTTCAGTTGATAAAACAGAGACAATTAACAATACCAGAACAGTCAGTTCTTCAGTTGATAAAACAGAGACAATTAACAATACCAGAACAGTCTGTTCTTCAGTTGATAAAACAGAGACAATTAACAGTACAAGAACAGTCAGTTCTTCAGTTGATAAAACAGAGACAATTAACAATACCAGAACAGTCAGTTCTTCAGTTGATAAAACAGAGACAATTAACAATACCAGAACAGTCAGTTCTTCAGTTGATAAAACAGAGACAATTAACAATTGAACAGTCAGTTCTTCAGTTAATAAAACAGAGACAATTAACAATACCAGAACAGTCAGTTCTTCAGTTAATAAAGCAGAGACAATTAACAACAGCAGAACAGTCAGTTCTTCAGTTGATAAAACAGGACAATTAACAATACCAGAACAGTCAGTTCTTCAGTTGATAAAACAGAGACAATTAACAGTACAAGAACAGTCAGTTCTTCAGTTGATAAAACAGAGACAATTAACAATACCAGAACAGTCAGTTCTTCAGTTGATAAAACAGAGACAATTAACAATACCAGAACAGTCAGTTCTTCAGTTGATAAAACAGAGACAATTAACAATTGAACAGTCAGTTCTTCAGTTAATAAAGCAGAGACAATTAACAACACCAGAACAGTCAGTTCTTCAGTTAATAAAACAGAGACAATTAACAATACCAGAACAGTCAGTTCTTCAGTTAATAAAGCAGAGACAATTAACAACACCAGAACAGTCAGTTCTTCAGTTGATAAAACAGAGACAATTAACAATACCAGAACAGTCAGTTCTTCAGTTGATAAAACAGAGACAATTAACAGTACAAGAACAGTCAGTTCTTCAGTTGATAAAACAGAGACAATTAACAATACCAGAACAGTCAGTTCTTCAGTTGATAAAACAGAGACAATTAACAATACCAGAACAGTCAGTTCTTCAGTTGATAAAACAGAGACAATTAACAATACCAGAACAGTCAGTTCTTCAGTTGATAAAACAGAGACAATTAACAACACCAGAACAGTCAGTTCTTCATTTGATAAAACAGACACAATTAACAATACCAGAACAGTCAGTTCGTCAGTTGATAAAACAGAGACAATTAATAATACCAGAACAGTCAGTTCTTCAGTTGATAAAACAGAGACAATTAACAACACCAGAACAGTCAGTTCTTCAGTTAATGAAACAGAGACAATTAACAGTACAAGAACAGTCAGTTCTTCAGTTAATAAAACAGAGACAATTAACAATACCAGAACAGTCAGTTCTTCAGTTAATAAAACAGAGACAATTAACAATACAAGAACAGTCAGTTCTTCAGTTGATAAAACAGAGACAATTAACAATACCAGAACAGTCAGTTCTTCAGTTGATAAAACAGAGACAATTAACAATTCCAGAACAGTCAGTTCTTCAGTTGATAAAACAGAGACAATTAACAATACCAGAACAGTCAGTTCTTCAGTTGATAAAACAGATACAATTAACAATACCAGAACAGTCAGTTCTTCAGTTGATAAAACAGAGACAATTAACAATACCAGAACAGTCAGTTCTTCAGTTGATAAAACAGAGACAATTAACAATTGAACAGTCAGTTCTTCAGTTAATAAAGCAGAGACAATTAACAACACCAGAACAGTCAGTTCTTCAGTTAATAAAACAGAGACAATTAACAATACCAGAACAGTCAGTTCTTCAGTTAATAAAGCAGAGACAATTAACAACAGCAGAACAGTCAGTTCTTCAGTTGATAAAACAGAGACAATTAACAATACCAGAACAGTCAGTTCTTCAGTTGATAAAACAGAGACAATTAACTGTACAAGAACAGTCAGTTCTTCAGTTAATAAAACAGAGACAATTAACAATACCAGAACAGTCAGTTCTTCAGTTAATAAAACAGAGACAATTAACAATACAAGAACAGTCAGTTCTTCAGTTGATAAAACAGAGACAATTAACAATACCAGAACAGTCAGTTCTTCAGTTGATAAAACAGAGACAATTAACAATTCCAGAACAGTCAGTTCTTCAGTTGATAAAACAGAGACAATTAACAATACCAGAACAGTCAGTTCTTCAGTTGATAAAACAGATACAATTAACAATACCAGAACAGTCAGTTCTTCAGTTGATAAAACAGAGACAATTAACAATACCAGAACAGTCAGTTCTTCAGTTGATAAAACAGAGACAATTAACAACAGCAGAACAGTCAGTTCTTCAGTTGATAAAACAGAGACAATTAACAATACCAGAACAGTCAGTTCTTCAGTTGATAAAACAGAGACAATTAACAGTACAAGAACAGTCAGTTCTTCAGTTGATAAAACAGAGACAATTAACAATACCAGAACAGTCAGTTTTTCAGTTGATAAAACAGAGACAATTAACAACACCAGAACAGTCAGTTCTTCAGTTAATGAAACAGAGACAATTACCAATACAAGAACAGTCAGTTCTTTAGTTGATAAAACAGAGACAATTAACAATACCAGAACAGTCAGTTCTTCAGTTGATAAAACAGAGACAATTAACAACACCAGAACAGTCAGTTCTTCAGTTGATAAAACAGAGACAATTAACAATACCAGAACAGTCAGTTCTTCAGTTGATAAAACAGAGACAATTAACAACACCAGAACAGTCAGTTCTTCATTTGATAAAACAGAGACAATTAACAATACCAGAACAGTCAGTTCGTCAGTTGATAAAACAGAGACAATTAATAATACCAGAACAGTCAGTTCTTCAGTTGATAAAACAGAGACAATTAACAACACCAGAACAGTCAGTTCTTCAGTTAATGAAACAGAGACAATTAACAGTACAAGAACAGTCAGTTCTTCAGTTAATAAAACAGAGACAATTAACAATACCAGAACATTCAGTTCTTCAGTTAATAAAACAGAGACAATTAACAATACCAGAACAGTCAGTTCTTCAGTTAATAAAGCAGAGACAATTAACAACAGCAGAACAGTCAGTTCTTCAGTTGATAAAACAGGACAATTAACAATACCAGAACAGTCAGTTCTTCAGTTGATAAAACAGAGACAATTAACAGTACAAGAACAGTCAGTTCTTCAGTTGATAAAACAGAGACAATTAACAATACCAGAACAGTCAGTTCTTCAGTTGATAAAACAGAGACAATTAACAATACCAGAACAGTCAGTTCTTCAGTTGATAAAACAGAGACAATTAACAATTGAACAGTCAGTTCTTCAGTTAATAAAGCAGAGACAATTAACAACACCAGAACAGTCAGTTCTTCAGTTAATAAAACAGAGACAATTAACAATACCAGAACAGTCAGTTCTTCAGTTAATAAAGCAGAGACAATTAACAACACCAGAACAGTCAGTTCTTCAGTTGATAAAACAGAGACAATTAACAATACCAGAACAGTCAGTTCTTCAGTTGATAAAACAGAGACAATTAACAGTACAAGAACAGTCAGTTCTTCAGTTGATAAAACAGAGACAATTAACAATACCAGAACAGTCAGTTCTTCAGTTGATAAAACAGAGACAATTAACAACACCAGAACAGTCAGTTCTTCAGTTGATAAAACAGAGACAATTAACAACACCAGAACAGTCAGTTCTTCAGTTGATAAAACAGAGACAATTAACAATACCAGAACAGTCAGTTCTTCAGTTGATAAAACAGAGACAATTAACAATACCAGAACAGTCAGTTCTTCATTTGATAAAACAGAGACAATTAACAATACCAGAACAGTCAGTTCGTCAGTTGATAAAACAGAGACAATTAATAATACCAGAACAGTCAGTTCTTCAGTTGATAAAACAGAGACAATTAACAACACCAGAACAGTCAGTTCTTCAGTTGATAAAACAGAGACAATTAACAATTGAACAGTCAGTTCTTCAGTTAATAAAGCAGAGACAATTAACAATACCAGAACAGTCAGTTCTTCAGTTAATAAAACAGAGACAATTAACAATACCAGAACAGTCAGTTCTTCAGTTAATAAAGCAGAGACAATTAACAATACCAGAACAGTCAGTTCGTCAGTTGATAAAACAGAGACAATTAATAATACCAGAACAGTCAGTTCTTCAGTTGATAAAACAGAGACAATTAACAACACCAGAACAGTCAGTTCTTCAGTTAATGAAACAGAGACAATTAACAGTACAAGAACAGTCAGTTCTTCAGTAAATAAAACAGAGACAATTAACAATACCAGAACATTCAGTTCTTCAGTTAATAAAACAGAGACAATTAACAATACAAGAACAGTCAGTTCTTCAGTTGATAAAACAGAGACAATTAACAATACCAGAACAGTCAGTTCTTCAGTTGATAAAACAGAGACAATTAACAATACCAGAACAGTCAGTTCTTCAGTTGATAAAACAGAGACAATTAACAGTACAAGAACAGTCAGTTCTTCAGTTAATAAAACAGAGACAATTAACAATACCAGAACAGTCAGTTCTTCAGTTGATAAAACAGAGACAATTAACAATACCAGAACAGTCAGTTCTTCAGTTGATAAAACAGAGACAATTAACAATTGAACAGTCAGTTCTTCAGTTAATAAAGCAGAGACAATTAACAATACCAGAACAGTCAGTTCTTCAGTTAATAAAACAGAGACAATTAACAATACCAGAACAGTCAGTTCTTCAGTTAATAAAGCAGAGACAATTAACAACAGCAGAACAGTCAGTTCTTCAGTTGATAAAACAGAGACAATTAACAATACCAGAACAGTCAGTTCTTCAGTTGATAAAACAGAGACAATTAACAGTACAAGAACAGTCAGTTCTTCAGTTGATAAAACAGAGACAATTAACAATACCAGAACAGTCAGTTTTTCAGTTGATAGAACAGAGACAATTAACAACACCAGAACAGTCAGTTCTTCAGTTGATAAAACAGAGACAATTAACAACACCAGAACAGTCAGTTCTTCAGTTAATGAAACAGAGACAATTAACAACACCAGAACAGTTAGTTATTTCGATTGAGCCCTTGGAAGATCTACAACGACGTAAGTCTCGTTTGAAATGAGATATAAGGGCATAGATTCCATTGGCCTAAAATGATGTAAAATGTCCTGTATGTATTTTACTTTTAATATTAAACATTGCTAAAACTAATTTTGTCGTTTGGAAGTGAGTTTGATTTAATGTCATCGTGTTACTACCTTTTGCGGCACAACCGTAAGTTTGCGAACTTGCAATGCTGGAACTGGGTTAGATACCCGTTGTGGGCAGAGCACAGATAGTATCCATCTTCTACAAAACAAACAGAACCATTTCGTTCCCAAAGTGAATTGTAATAAAACAACGCATGTTGGTATTCATTACATAACTACACCATATTCAGGTTTAGAAGAAACATCCATGATTATAAAAACACTTAGAGATTAAATTGATCTGGTAACTACAATTAGAAGGACTGATTGCACGTGACACTAATAATAATATTAATAAAGGTTTAAAGTAGTTTTATCAACTTCAAACATTATACTTATCGCTTGTTTTACTGACGTTTATTGGCTTTCCTAATTAAAGTGTAGAATATTCTGCATTATTTTATATCAGTAAATTCAAACTTGAACCGTAACAGAAACCTGGTTGGTTATGACACGAGGATGTTTTCAACGTATCTCTCGGTGTCCTCATCGGATTTAGTGCGTAAGTTTCTTTAACTCTGAAGAACAAACATACGCACGTCTAAACTGCTTTAAACTTTTGTTTTGTACTTTCATAACCGTAGGCGCGATCTTCGTTAATGAGTTCAAATGGAAAAATTAGTTACAAAAACATAGATATCGAACGACACAGTCGATGATCGACATCGAGTCGCATGAAGAGGTAGATGTAGGCGATCCATATTCAGACGTTCAGGTTGCCTTTAACGTGATATATTACTTTTAATTGGTGTAATTCAAATGTCTAATGGAGCTTACCTGATGAGTTGTGGCCTGTGTTTTCTTTGTAAGGAGCTAATCAGTTGAAAAGCCGTTACAAAGGAACCCCTCAGGCTGGTCGGACCGGGAAAGCTCTCAAGACGACAATTGGGAACGCTCGCAGGCGACGACGCTACTTCACTTGAGCGCACGTGACATACAAGTACCTGTGTACGTGACCCGCGCGCTTCTGTATTCAGTTCTTCGTCTAGAGCGGATGTGGCTCTTGACACCGGGTTATTCAGCGGCTTGTTGAGGCGTGTAATTGGCGGATCATATCAAGAGGATGAAACCCAAACCCAAAGAGTCAGACACCCAGGGCTGTCCTACGTGTCTATCACTCTAGTTATTGGTAGAAACTTTTTTACAATGCTAAAACAATAAAATATAACTCTAGAACATTAAAACAACTTGTCAATAACTTGAGAAACATCAAAATTCTAAAATAAAAAATAGCAAACATGACATACATCAGTTCAAAGTAATTATCTATTACACATAATATTTTATACATTTATATATATAATCATCTATTACATAGACTATATACTATTTTTTATACATTTATATATATATAATCATTTATTACATAGACGTGTATAATATTTTTATACATTTATATATATAATCATCTATTACATAGACTATATACTATTTTTATACATTTATATATATATATAATCATCTATTACATAGACTATATACTATTTTTATACATTTATATATATATAATCATTTATTACATAGACTATATACTATTTTTATACATTTATATATATATATAATCATCTATTACATAGACTATATACTATTTTATACATTTATATTTATATATAATCATCTATTACATAGATTATATAATATTTTTATACATTTATATTTATATATAATCATCTATTATATAGATGTATATACTATTTTATACATTTATATTTATATATAATCATCTATTACATAGATGTATATACTATTTTCATACATATATATATATAGATATCATTTATTGCATAGACGTGTATAATATTTTTATACATTTATAAACATAAAAAATCATCTATTACATAGACGTGTATAATATTTTTATACAATTATATATTTATATTCATATATAAAGAAACTGAACATAAAGATTGGGTAAATCAAAAACTTGTTTTCCATTTATTAACAACAAAAATTAATTATTCACTGTTTGAACTGTTATCTTTTAACATTTCAGCGATAAGTTAACACCAGAGGGCTCTGTGTTTTAAAACACATTCACTTTTGATGTTTCTTTGGTTTAAAACAATGGGCTTTCTTAGTTCTGCCCAATATGCGAAAGCGAAGCCCTGATTTTAGAGTTAGAAGTCAGTAAACTCACCGTAGAAGAACATTTACCTTTTAGCGTTACAAGAGAAACCAACTGTCTTTTGGTAAACTGTAGACATTCACGAACATCAGTAGCAATAAAACTATATCAGATTAGTTCATTCAAGAAGCGCTCTCTATCGGATTAGTTCATTCAAGAAGCTCTCTCTATCGGATTAGTTTATTCAAGAAGCGCTTTCTATCGGATTAGTTCATTCAAGAAGCTCTCTCTATCGGATTAGTTTATTCAAGAAGCGCTCTCTATCGGATTAGTTCATTCAAGAAGCTCTCTCTATCAGATTAGTTTATTCAAGAAGCGCCCTCTATCGGATTAGTTCATTCAAGAAGCTCTATCTATCGGATTAGTTTATTCAAGAAGCGCTCTCTATCGGATTAGTTCATTCAAGAAGCGCTCTCTATCGGATTAGTTTATTTTTTATTTTCTGTTCCGGTTATTCTTAAAGTAAAATTTTCTGACTGATACTTTTTGTCTCTTTTTTATTTTTAGTGATATTAGAGCAAAGACAAATAATATATTCAGAACATATAAATTATTTTAACGGACCTCATGCAATTTGGTAGTCTCAGCAGATAGTCTCATGTGGCCTTACTATAAGAAAAACACACACACTATTTATGGGATGAAATATTTCGTTATTAATATTTTTCTCATATATATATCTTGTAGGGTTGTGAATTATTTAATATTTTTAGTTGTGAATGAAAAGTTTCAAACGACTTTTACCACCTTGAAATTTCCAACTTCCTACAAGTTAAATGATTTCTGTAAAGTCATGTGTGACCCACAAATAACTCTGTCAAATCTCACTGGTACTATTAATCTATTGCTGTTAAACGTATTACATGAAGTTCAGTGCTAATTAATTGAGTTGCTTTTCTGTTTACTTTTGAAACATGAAAGGCACCTACGTATCTATGATTTACCACCTTGAAATTTCCAACTTCCTACAAGTTAAATGATTTCTGTAAAGTCATGTGTGACCCACAAATAACTCTGTCAAATCTCACTGGTACTATTAATCTATTGCTGTTAAACGTATTACATGAAGTTCAGTGCTAATTAATTGAGTTGCTTTTCTGTTTACTTTTGAAACATGAAAGGCACCTACGTATCTATGATTTCAAGTGTTCTTTCAACAGTCTTAGTGTCAGTGTAAAATACTATAATCGTTTTCCTTTAACGAAGTACGCATATGGTACTAAATGAACCAAATATGGTTCGGTTTGATTTGTTTTGAATTTTGCACAAAGCAACCCGAGGGCTATAATCATCCTTAATTTAGCCCTGATAGACTAAGTGGAAGGCAGCTAATCAGCACCAGCCACTATCAACTCTTGGACTACTCATTTGTCAACGAAAAGTAGGATTGATCGTCTTTTCGTAATGTCCCCGAAGCTGATAGAGCAAGTACATTCGGTGATGGAGATTTGGACCTACCACTCACAGTTTAGTCGAAAGCTCTAAAAAAAACCACAACCCGATCTCTAATACCACCAAAACCTGTTTACATTAATATCTTTATAAAATTGGTAATGGAATTCCATTTCATGAAACCTAATATCTTGAAATCGATCAAATCTATGAAAAAAAACACTATAAGTTGCCAAAAAATAAAACAACAAATAAAAGATACATCTCTAAGAGTGAATTAATGTTTCCAACATTTATAAAGTTATGAAATAATGTATCCCAACGCAAAAAACTGTAAAACAGTAAATATTGTGTTACTTATTACATGTGCAAAAAACTGAAAATGGTAAATACTGTATACTATTTCCAATATAAAATATTGTATATTACTTAATCCCAGTGTAAAATATTGTAAAAAGTTAATATTTTATATTACTTAAGTTCAATGTAATAAATGATAAAAAGGTAAATATTGTATATTACTTAATTCCAATGTAAAATATTGTAAAACGGTAAATATTCTATATTACTTAATCACCGGGTAAAATATTGTATATAACTTAATCCCAGTATAAAAAACTCTAAAATGGTAAATACTGTATATTACTTAACTTTAACGTAAAATAATGTCAAAAGTTAAATATAATATTGTATATTACTTAATCCCAATGTAAAATATTGTATATTACTTAATTTTGATGTAAAATATTTGTAAAACAGCAAATATTATACATTGCTTAATACCAGTGTAAAATATTGTAAAATGTAAATATTGTATATTACTTAATCTCAATGTAAAAAACTCTAAGATGATAAATATTGTATATTATTTAAGTTCAAAGTAAAATATTGTGAAAAGATTAACATTGTATATTACTTAATCCCAGTGTAAAATGACGGTAAATATTGTATATTACTTAATCTCAATGTAAAAAACTCTAAGATGATAAATATTGTATATTATTTAAGTTCAAAGTAAAATATTGTGAAAAGATTAACATTGTATATTACTTAATCCCAGTGTAAAATGACGGTAAATATTGTATATTACTTAATTCCAATGTAAAATATTGTAAAACGGTCAATGTTGTATATTCCTTAATTCCAATGTAAAATATTGTAAAACAGTAAATATTCTATATTATTTAATCAAGTGTAAAAAAAACGGTAAACCAGTAAACATTGTATATTAAGTTCAACGTAAAATATTGTAAAACGGTAAATATTGTATATTAGTTAAGATCGATGTAAAATATTGTAAGAAGGTGACTATTGCATACTACTTAATCCCAGGGTAGAAAACTCGAAAATGATAAATACAGTGGTACCTCGGTTCTCGAACGACTCCCTTCTTGAACAATTCGGTTTTCGAACATATTGTTTGAGAAACAAATGTCTCGGTTGTCGAACATAAACTCGGCTCCCGAATCAAGCTGTCGTGACCCGAACGACCCTTCGACCATTTTCGGCTCATGACAAGCTTGCCCAAAATATTTAACCCGCACCTGTCGCTCAGTCCACACCCCGATAAAATCTGCTGTGAACGTTTTCGCTTTTCTTTTTGTTTTTTTGTTTTTCTAAATATTCTGATTAAATAAGCCACGATGGGGTTAAAAAAGGATAATGAAAGCAGCAAACCAAAAAAGAAAAGTTGTTAGAGCCACAATAGAGGTGAAAAAAGATCTCATAGCGAAGTATGAGAGTGGTGTTCACGTGTCTGACCTTGTTACACAGTTTGGTATGGCGAAGTCTACAGTCTGCACCATACTGAAAAATAAAGAGGTCATCAAAGGAGCTGATGTTGCAAAAGGAGTGACAGTGCTTAAGAAACAAAGATTAAACACAATAGAAGAGGTAGAAAAACTGTTGTTGATTTGAGTAAACGAAAAACAGTTAGTTGGTGGTAGTATTTCTGAGACCATCATTTGTGAGAAAGCAAAGCAGTTGCATGCTAACCTCTTGAAAAACATCCCTGGAACGAGTGCTGATACAAGTGATGCCTTTAAGGCTAGTAGGGGTGGTTTGAAAAATTTAGGAAGAGAAGTGGTACACATAGTGTGGTGAGACATGGGGAGGGTGTCAGTTCTAACAAAGACGCTGCTGATAAATTTGTTTGGGAATTTAAGGACTATGTAGAAGTTGAGGGTTTTATTCCCCAACTAGTGTTCAACTGTGATGAAACAGGCCTCTTTTGGAAGAAAATGCCAAAGAGAACCTACATCACCAAGGAGGAGAAGTCAGTGGTAGGATACAAGCCAATGAAGGCCAGGCTAACTCTATTGCTATGTAGTAATGCAAGTGGGGAATTAAAACTTTAGCCTTTGCTTGTGTACCATTCTGAGAACCCGAGGGTTTTTAACAAAAATAATGTCCTGAAAAGTAAACTAAATGTCATGTGGAAGACTAATAGTAAAGCATGGGTAACCAGGCAATTTTTTATGGAGTGGGTCCATGAAGTGTTTGTCCCAAGTCTAAAGAACTACCTCACGGAAAAACAGTTGCCACTCAAGGCTCTTCTTGTGATGGACAATGCACCTGCTCACCCACTAGGCTTGGAGGACAGGTTGGTGGAGGAATGCAGTTTCATTACGGTGAAGCTCTTACCCCCTAACAAGACTCCTCTCATTCAGCCCATGGACCAAAAGATCATGTAGAACTTTAAGAAACTCTACACCGAAGCACTGTTCCAAAGGTGCTTTGAAGTGACCTATGACACAGAGTTAACCCTCAGAGAGTTTTGAAAAAATCACTTCAATATCCTCCATTGCTTGAGGATTATAGACAAAGCCTGGAGGAAAGTGTCTTTGGGGACCATGAACTTAGCCTGGAAGAAATTGTGGCCAGACTCAGTAGCAGATAGAGACTTTGAAGGCTTGAATGTGAGTGGTTATGATGTGGAGAAGTTGGTGGAAGATCACAACACTAAGCTTACCATGGAAGAACTTCATGACCTTCAGAAGGAGCAGCAACAGAAGGCAACTGAGGAAGTGACTTCAGATGAGGAGGAGGGAAGGGAGGATGTTCCTAGTTCACTAATCAAGGAAATGTGTGGAAAGTGGGGAGAGTTACAAAGTTTTCTGGAAAATTTTCACCCTGACAAAGTTGTAGCAAACCGCAGTATAAAACTTTTCAATGACAATGTCATGTCTTACTTCAGATCCATTTTAAAATGCAGGCAGAAAGAAACCTCATTAGACAAGTTTTTAGTGAGAAATAGGTCCAGTGAGTCTCAAGCAGGTTGTAGCGGTGCAAAGAGACAGAAAAGAGAAAGAACCCCAGAAGGATAGTTACATTTTTAAGGAAGGTGACTTCCCTTCCAAACAATAATAACCCTCCTACACTCCACGTTCCTCACCACCTTTTACTTACGCCATCAGCTCTCCTCAGCACAGGTAAAGTGCAATTAAATTATCATTTATTGTTTTTTTATTGTGTTTATAGTTTTTGTGGTTGACTTTATGCATGTAAGTATTATTATTCAGGCATAAATAAGCAATATTTTTGCTTAAAATGCTTCATAATGCGTAATTTTCGGAGGTCTGTAACGGATTAATTTAATTTATAGTATTTCTTATGAGAAAAATTGATTCGATTTTCGATTAGCCTTCTGGAACGGAATAAGTTCGAGAACCGAGGTACCACTGTATTCTATATTACTTAAGTTCAATGTAAACTATTGTAAAAAGATAAATATTCTATAATATTAATTAATTTCAGTGTAAAATAATGTAAACCAGTAAATATTGTATATTACTTAATTCCAATATAAAATATTGTAAAACGGTAAATATTGTATGTTACTCAATTCCCAAGTAAAATTTTGTATATTACTTAAATTTAATACAAAATATTGTAAAAAGGTAAATATTATATATTACTTAAGTTTAATGTAATGTAGAAAGGTGAATATTGTATATTACTTAATTCCAGTGTAAAATATTGTAAAATGTAAATATTGTATATTACTTAATCCCAATGTAAAATATTGTAAAATGTAAATATTGTATATTACTTAATCCCAATGTAAAAACTCTAAAATGATAAATATTTTATATTATTTAAGTTCAAAGGAAAACATTCTGAAAAGATTAATATTGTATATTACTCAAATCCAATGTAAAATATTGTAAAACGGTATATATAGTATATTACTTTATCCAAGTGTAAAATATTGTAAAATGGTATATATTGTATATTACTCAATTCCCAAGTAAAATTTTGTATATTACTTAAGTTTAATACAAAATATTGTAAAAAGGTAAATATTATATATTACTTAAGTTTAATGTAATGTAGAAAGGTGAATATTGTATATTACTTAATTCCAGTGTAAAATATTGTAAAATGTAAATATTGTATATTACTTAATCCCAATGTAAAATATTGTAAAATGTAAATATTGTATATTACTTAATCCCAATGTAAAAACTCTAAAATGATAAATATTTTATATTATTTAAGTTCAAAGGAAAACATTCTGAAAAGATTAATATTGTATATTACTCAAATCCAATGTAAAATATTGTAAAACGGTATATATAGTATATTACTTTATCCAAGTGTAAAATATTGTAAAATGGTATATATTGTATATTACTCAATTCCCAAGTAAAATTTTGTATATTACTTAAGTTTAATACAAAATATTGTAAAAAGGTAAATATTATATATTACTTAAGTTTAATGTAATGTAAAAAGGTGAATACTGTATATTACTTAATTCCAATGTAAAAAGGTGAATATTGTATATTACTTAATTCCAGTGTAAAATAGTCTATAACGGTAAATATTGTATACTACTTAAGTTCCATGTCAAATATTGTAGAAAGGTAAATAATGTATAATACTTAATTCAAATGTAAAATATTGTAAAACGGTAAACATTGTATATTACTTAAGTTCAATGTAGACATTGTGAAAAGGTAAATATTGTATATTACTTAATTCTAGTGTAAAATATTGTAAAACGGTAAATGTTGTATATTACTTAACCACAATTTAAAATATAAAATGGTAATATTGTATATTACTTAGTCCCAGTGTAACAAAACTGTAAAACGGTAAATATTGTATATTAATTCCAATTTAAAATATTGATCAGCTTACAGAAGAACTAACTCCTTTATCGGCCCAGCATGGCCAGGTGGTTGAGGAACTCGACTCGCAATCTGAGAGTCGCGGGTTCGAATCATCGTCACACCAAACATGCTTGCCCTTTCAGCCTTGGGGGCGTTATAATGTGACTAATCCCATTATTTGTTGGTAAAAGAGTAGCCCAAGAGTTGGTGGTGGGTAGTGATGACTAGCTGGCTTCCCTCTAGTCTTGCACTGCTAAATTAGGGACGGCTAGTGCAGATAGCCTTCGTGTGGCTTTGCGCGAAATTCAAAAAACAAAACAAACAAAACCTATTTAAAATATAAAACGGTAAAAATATATATTACTTCGTCCCAGTGTAAAAAAAAAAAATTGTAAAAAGCTAAATATTATATATAACCTCATTCCAATGTTATTATATATTCCAAGAATATTATATATTCTTTAGTCCCACTGTAAAAAAACTGTAAAATGGTAAATATTGTACATTGCTTAGTCCCAGCGTAAAAAAAACAACGTAATATTGTAAATTTTTAATACTTACAAATTGTTTTTTCCTACACTCTGAACGTAAAATAAAACTTATCTGTAGTTAACCACAAAGCTACACACTAGACTATCTGTGCTGTGTTCACTACGGATATCGAAACGTCCATTTTCGCTCTTGAGCCACTAGGGGGTCATTAAATAAAGATATATTTCTAAGAATGTGAATAAAGAACACAGTTCAAGTTCATTTGTTTTTTCTGCAACTAGAAAAAACACGCCACTTTCTGACCGTATTTGGATGCCACCTGAACTTTGGAAAAATTTGACTTTTCTTCATGTATTTTGTACTTATATGTAAATATTCCCCATCCCGGTACTATAGTGATTTTTATTAACAACAACGTTACAATATATCAAAATCAGTGTAAAACTTTGAGATTTGTTACGTTTAAACACAAGCTTTTCCAAAAAAATCCCAAGAACCAGACGTCGAGCAAGACGTGTCTTTCTCGTTAATCGAATGTCGCTAGGCTTACGTGAACAAGTAAAAAATTGTACTCGTGTATAGCTCACTAGAATTAAACCGAAAAGAACATTAAACATACTACCTGACAAATGGATTAATTATCGAAACACTAATACAAAGTAGATTTAATAGTAATGACTAGTCTTCCTGACTTCAACCATTAAACTTTATAGAGTGTAGGAAAGATAACATTTGATCCAGAATATGAAGGCTTGAGGAAACTGCCTTAATGAAAGAGGAAAAAATTGAATACTTTCTAGAGTTCCGCTCTGCTATTAACATGTTCTTTCTTCATCTGATGATGGCCTCTCATTATGTAATTGCTTTAGTAACACTGTCCATACATGTACAACTAGCATGCTCATGAAATCTTTATATTCTCTGGTGATAAAGTAACCATTACGTTTTCTTTTGTTTTGTTTTAGATCCCTAGGTACTAAAGTTACGCAAGGTTACATAGGTTCTCATACCAGCCATTTTGATAAACAAAGCTACACATGTTACGAGTTTTACTTTGGATTAAAAATAACAACCCATTTCCAGACCTGGACTTGATTTCCGTTAGCTATCTATACCAAATGGTATACATAATTCCGTCTAGTATCCAAGTCTGTTTGTACCAAATTGTTTATATAACTCCTTCTAGTATCTAGATTTCTTTGTACCAGATGTTCTATATAACTCCATCCAATATCTAAATTTATTTGTACCAAATAGTTTATGTAATTCCATTTAGTAGCAAACTTTATTTGTACCAAATAGTCTATGCAACTCCTTCTAGCACCGTAAATAATTTATATAGAATGGTCGATATAATATGATTTCATATCTCAAAGGTCTGTACCAAGTGACCGATATAGTATTGGTTCGTCTATAGTATCTGAAGCAGTTAAACCAGGGTGATCAAACAGTTCCCAATACTGTAAAAAGTCGAAAGAATTTTCTGATATGTTACTAAAGAAATATTTGACGTTCACGTAAATTACTTAACATTTGTATGTATCAGAAAAGTCCACATTGTTTTGGAAAAATACCCCCCCCCACACACACACACAAACTGTATGGTACTGGTTACACACACACACATACCGTATAGTGTTAGTATTTGTATTTTGCAGAAGGAATACTCCACTCAGATAACAGTGGCACAGCGATACGTATTTGGACTTACAACGCTAGAAACCGGGTTTTGATGATGGATAGAGCAAAGACAATGAATTGTGTAGTTAGTGGTTAGCAAACAAACTGACAAATCACCTGAACTGCCTTGAGTGTGCGAATGCATTACTTTATTAATAAAGAGAACTCTGAATCAGCATTCCTTCTTTTTAAGTTGATGAAAGAAAGTAAGTTAACAGTTATAAACCATCGTAATACAATTTTCATCCTCAAATTATCAACCTGATTTATATACTAAGTGTATATATGACTGAGGTCAACATATTACATCATTTTATTATTTGAAGAGTGAGCCCAAAATACAAAGGGACCTCCGCAGCAGTTAACAGAACTAAATGAAATATTAATGATGCTCAAATATTATTATGTAACCAATAAAGTCAAGAAAGTTGGTGCAAAATAAAGTTGTTGTTATTTTTTTAAATGTGCCTAAACCACTGATAGAGATCTAAGCCTAATCGGTAATTAGTTGTTTTTTAAATGTGCCTAAACCACCAATAGAGGTCTTTTTCTTCTCAGATTTAAATACCTTTGGATGGCAAATTATTGGACGTACAGATAGTAAAAAGTAAAGTTGCGTTAGTAATTTTGACTGAAAGTTAAACTACATACAAATCCACTAAACCTGATTAAAAATAAATTCTTCTAATTTAATTACTTCTCTGTTGTGATTATTTAACGTGAATAAAAATTTTCTATACTTATATTTAATTTGTGCTTTGCGAATACGTCATCATAAGTGCTTAATTCATTAGTGTTACTTCTTATTTCTGTGTAATTATTCAAATCGGCAGGTCTAGAAAGAAACAATTAGATAAATCTATTTTAATTTGTTTTCTGTATACTTATTTGTATCGTAAAACTAGAACAGTGAGCAGGATCTAGTGAAGACTTTCCCTCGTTGTATTTCTATATTTTTAGACCATCACTTTTTATTATAAGTTACTTGTTCATTTTATAACACATATTTCTTCCCGCATTAGTGATAAACTAGCTTTAGTTAGTTTGTTCCGTATTGGTTTTTCATATTCAAATATCAACAAAAATCTCCTTCATCAAAAAAGATGTCCGAATGATTGAATCTCTAAAGCCACAGAGCAAATTTTAACAATGTTTTCTCTTTCTGTTCTCTTTTTATGGACTTTATAAAAAATAATCATAAATGTTTACATTGTTAATGACGACTCATAAAACACCATCGATACTCTTTATACTTACTACAAAAGAAATGTGAAATATCAGTGACTTTTGTTCAAACAAACACACTTTATTGTTTTGATTTAAAACAGAGGTGAAACACACTTCATTGTTATTATTTAAAACATAGGTGAAACACACTTCATTGTTATTATTTAAAACAGAGGTGAAACACACTTCATTGTTATTATTTAAAACAGAGGTGAAACACACTTTATTGTTATTATTTAAAACAGAGGTAAAACACACTTCATTGTTATGATTTAAAACAGAGGTGAAACACACTTCATTGTTATGATTTAAAACAGAGGTGAAACACACTTCATTGTTATTATTTAAAACAGAGGTGAAACACACTTTATTGTTATTATTTAAAACAGAGGTGAAACACACTTCATTGTTATGATTTAAAACAGAGGTGAAACACACCTTTTTAAGTATTTGTTTTTCTCGTGTTTGAAAGGTAACACCTTCGTAAACTGAACTTCTCCATTTTTCATTTCTGTTGTTCTGTTTCTTCGTAAAACACATGTTTAGATTGCCTTCAAATGTTTCCACGTGTAAAATTAATACAAAATGTGATTATATGCAAGAAGCCTAATATTCCTCGAAACCTCTTTCTGTAAATCATTTTCTTGTCCACCCTTTCTAAAAGGTGACGTCGCAGCTGTTACCAAATACGGTTGCCCTTCATTGCCTCAATTACATACGGTAGCGAAGTAAATTAGAAAAGGATGTTGCTATTGGCCGAATGAACGTTCATCCTACGGCTCTGGCTATACATATATGTGTGCCGAGCAAAGCGAACAGGAAATAGCTGAAGGGCTAAAGATGAGAAGCTAAATCTGCGAAAATTGCCAACAAATTATTCCATTCTCACCCAATTTTAGTGACTAGGGAAAATAAATAACTTTCAGGTCGACGACGGATAACAAGATTTTGGAGTTTCTGTTCGTGTTGCCATGTGTTACAAGGTTTTCAGCGATTGTAATTGTTTATAAAAACACCCGTTCTTTGTTATTACGACAAAATGTTTCGTACAAATAGAGAATAAACTTCCCCCGGAATACATCCCCGGGAGATAACTTGATTGGATAGATCCAACCAATCACAGTTCGCTGTCACTCGGCGCTTCAATCAATTGATCCTTATAAGGTAATTTAGTATTCAATTGTCCCTCGCCGCATATGTGCTACAGCTTTGTTATTATTTGCTAAGCAACTTTCCTTCTGCTTGTTCTACCAGCCAATCAATTCACGATGGTGAGCGAACGCAAAGAACGCACGTGGAAACATGTACCAATAGACATTAAACTTATGTAAGTGACTGTTTACAGCTCTTTGGGAAATTTAGGACTGTTGTGGAAGTTTAAAGCTTTTTGAGAGGCTTATCTGTCAACAGGAAAGAAGTATCGGTCGTAGATAAGAATAATATTATATTATAATTATAAGATAGTTTCCTAAAAAAATCATTTGATTTATCAAAACTGGATTTTTTTTATTTTCTTCACAATTTTTTACTTTTTTTTCAGACTTAAAGTCGATTTTCCTCCTTAAACTGAGCGAACTCATCGGAGCACAATGTAAACACCACTCCCAAGAAAGTAATAAATGTGTTTAGGTGTCTAACGAAAAGCACACTATTTGTATAAAATATAAAACGAATTCCTGGCGTATACATTACCTAGTTATAGCCATGATAGCGCATACAATCTAATCTCAAATACAGTTCGGACCGCACTATGGTCAGTCATTCAGGAAATGACTTCACACTTTTAAGGTGGCAGACCTCATCCATGTAACAATGGAACTATACCTATTGTGAAAAGATAAACGTTTTGATGTTTATATCACCAACAGTCACAGCTGAACTATTTGTATGAAACACAAGCAGCTCTCACATCATAATGGTATCTCGACAGCGGTCGTTTTTTATTCGAGACATCCTAGGTGGACAAGAAAGAGACTTAAATCCTTCAGGAGTGCCTCAACAAATGAATCCGTGCTCCAGCATGCCAAGTGCAGAAGCGATTAGTCCTACAGACCATTCTGGTAAGAAACTCTCTTTCATTCTGTTTATCTGAGTGAGAGTTATACTAAATCACCAGGAAACTGCATCTCACAATGTTATCAAAGAGGTGTATCTTTTCCCAAGTTATTCGCATGATTTTTAAAAATTACATGGAAGCGATAACTAGATAAATCACAAAATTAGAAACCACAGTTCTTTGACCATCTTTTCCATTAACGAAAGCCTAGCTTCCAGAAAGTTCTCAAGCTGTTGGATTTCTTGTTTTGTTTCCGAGTTAACAAGGTTTGATTGTTAGTAAAGGTATGGTTGTTTGTTTTAGAACAAAACCACATTGGACTTTCTGTTGTATCCACTGTGGGGAACTAAACGCTGGATTTTAGCGTTGTAAGTCCATAAAGTTATCGTTGTGTTCCTAGAGGACAGTTAGAAAAGGATTACTGCCATACCAGTAAAACTGCCTTACATTTTCCAAGGTACCACTTACATTAGAATCCAGTGAACAGCCTATCACGGTATGCACGTTGTGACCAATAATAATTTGTTCTAATGCTAAAAGTGTTTTCAATGAGTGGTTGTTACCGTAATGTTGTGTCAGAAACTATAGATACCCGTACGGTCAGTGATAGAATACTATTAATTAATGACGTATTTCACATATAACCTTGGTACATGGGAAGTCTGTGTAAAACATAACCTAAAATTACATGAATAGTTGGTTAAAATAACAAATATTATTGTTTTTCTTCTTTATTAACAATGTTTACTAAATTATGTACGTCTCATACGTTAGCTGATTTTTAGCGAAACATTTCATTACTAATTAGTATGAAATTAATCGTGTGCTGCAGGATTTGTTACCCATTAAGAGCAAGCAAATTTTATACAAACTATACGTTTTTATTTTGAATAATTATATTACATTAAACAAACTATTTACAATCGAAAGTTTCAAGTTATTTCAAATAAGTCCTCTACGTTTCAATCCAGAGATTTGATATCTGAGATCCAAACTCAAATGTACTCAAACTCTTTTTGTTTCAACTACGTGTCATTACGGAGAGACTTCAAATTATGTTTATGAACGTTTATTATTGAAAGTTGTTATGATGTTAATAGTTTAGCCCACGTGATATACTCTCATTTAGCATATAATACATTTTAGGTTGTATCCTGAATTCGGAAAATACTAAAATAGTTGTACCAACTCTGTTCTTGTATGTTTATATTCCACTATAAATAGTTGTACCAACTCTGTTCTTGTATGTCTATATTCCACTATAAATAGCTGTACAAACTCTGTTCTTGTATGTCTATATTCCACTATAAATAGTTGTACCATCGCTGTTCTGGTATGTATATTTTCCACTATAAATAGTTGTTTGTACCATCTCTGTTCTGGTATGTGTATTTTCCACTATAAATAGTTGTACCATCTCTTTTCTTGTATGTATATATTCCACTATAAATAGTTGTACCATCTCTGTTCTTGTATGTATATTTTCCACTATAAATAGTTGTACCATCTCTGTTCTTGTATGTATATATTTTCCACTATAAATAGTTGTGCCATCTCTGTTATTGTATGTATATATTTTCCACTATAAATAGTTGTACCATCTCTGTTCTGGTATGTATATTTTCCACTATAAATAGTTGTACCATCTCTGTTCTTGTATGTATATTTTCCACTATAAATAGTTGTACCATGTCTGTTCTTGTATGTATATATTCCACTATAAATAGTTGCACCATCTCTGTTCTTGTATGTATATTTTCCACTATAAATAGTTGTATCATCTCTGTTCTGGTATGTATATTTTCCACTATAAATAGTTGTACCATGTCTGTTCTTGTATGTATATTTTCCACTATAAATAGTTGTACCATGTCTGTTCTTGTATGTATATATTCCACTATAAATAGTTGTACCATCTCTGTTCTTGTATGTATATTTTCCACTATAAATAGTTGTACCATGTCTGTTCTTGTATGTATATATTCCACTATAAATAGTTGTACCATCTCTGTTCTTGTATGTATATTTTCCACTATAAATAGTTGTACCATCTCTGTTCTGGTATGTATATTTTCCACTATAGATAGTTGTACCATCTCTGTTCTGGTATGTATATTTTCCACTATAAATAGTTGTACCATCTCTGTTCTGGTATGTATATTTTCCACTATAAATAGTTGTACCATCTCTGTTCTGGTATGTATATTTTCCACTATAAATAGTTGTACCATCTCTGTTCTTGTATGTATATATTCCACTATAAATAGTTGTACCATCTCTGTTCTTGTATGTATATTTTCCACTATAAATAGTTGTACCATCTCTGTTCTTGTATGTATATATTTTCCACTATAAATAGTTGTATCATCTCTGTTATTGTATGTATATATTTTCCACTATAAATAGTTGCGCCATCTCTGTTATTGTATGTATATATTTTCCACTATAAATAGTTGTACCATCTCTGTTCTGGTATGTATATTTTTCACTATAAATAGTTGTACCATCTCTGTTCTTGTATGTATATTTTCAACTATAAATAGTTGTACCATGTCTGTTCTTGTATGTATATATTCCACTATAACTAGTTGCACCATCTCTGTTCTTGTATGTATATTTTCCACTATAAATAGTTGTACCATCTCTGTTCTGGTATGTATATTTTCCACTATAAATAGTTGTACCATCTCTGTTCTGGTATGTATATTTTCCACTATAAATAGTTGTACCATCTCTGTTCTGGTATGTATATTTTCCACTATAAATAGTTGTACCATCTCTGTTCTGGTATGTATATTTTCCACTATAAATAGTTGTACCATCTCTGTTCTTGTATGTATATTTTCCACTATAAATAGTTGTACCATCTCTGTTCTGGTATGTATATTTTCCACTATAAATAGTTGTACTATCTCTGTTCTGGTATGTATATTTTCCACTATAAATAGTTGTACCATCTCTGTTCTGGTATGTATATTTTCCACTATAAATAGTTGTACCATCTCTGTTCTGGTATGTATATTTTCCACTATAAATAGTTGTACCATGTCTTTTCTTGTAAGTATATATTCCACTATAAATAGTTGTACCATCTCTGTTCTTGTATGTATATTTTCCACTATAAATAGTTGTATCATCTCTGTTCTGGTATGTATATTTTCCACTATAAATAGTTGTACCATGTCTGTTCTTGTATGTATATATTCCACTATAAATAGTTGTACCATCTCTTTTCTTGTATGTATATTTTCCACTATAAATAGTTGTACCATGTCTGTTCTTGTATGTATATATTCCACTATAAATAGTTGTACCATCTCTGTTCTTGTATGTATATTTTCCACTATAAATAGTTGTACCATCTCTGTTCTTGTATGTATATTTTCCACTATAAATAGTTGTACCATCTCTGTTCTGGTATGTATATTTTCCACTATAAATAGTTGTACCATCTCTGTTCTGGTATGTATATTTTCCACTATAAATAGTTGTACCATCTCTGTTCTGGTATGTATATTTTCCACTATAAATAGTTGTACCATCTCTGTTCTGGTATGTATATTTTCCACTATAAATAGTTGTACCATCTCTGTTCTGGTATGTATATTTTCCACTATAAATAGTTGTACCATCTCTGTTCTGGTATGTATATTTTCCACTATAAATAGTTGTACCACCTCTGTTCTTGTATGTATATTTTCCACTATAAATAGTTGTACCACCTCTGTTCTTGTATGTATATTTTCCACTATAAATAGTTGCACCATCTCTGTTCTTGTATGTATATATTCCACTATAAATAGTTGTACCACCTCTGTTCTTGTATGTATATATTTTCCACTATAAATAGTTGCACCATCTCTGTTCTTGTATGTATATATTCCACTATAAATAGTTGTACCACCTCTGTTCTTGTGTATATATTTTCCACTATAAATAGTTGCACCATCTCTATTATTGTATGTATATTTTCCAGATGTTTATTTTCTTCATTCTTCTATATGTCTTTCCGAAAACAACTTCCCACTTTCTTTAAAACCTTACAAATTCTTACGAAAAGCTACATCCCATCAATTGTTTTCAAAGCAATAACTTGTTATTTATTATTATCAATATTGAATTATTCACAAGTTTTGACAACATATTTGGTGGATTTTACCTATTTACCTAAACACCCTGTAATATTAGCTTGTACCTATTTACCTAAACACCCTGTAATATTAGCTTGTACCTATTTACCTGAACACATTGTAGTCTTGGATTTTACCTATTTACCTAAATACCTTGTAATATTGGATTTTACCTATTTACCTAAACACCTTATAATATTGGAGTTTACCTATTTACCTCAACACATTGTAGTCTCGAATTTTAACTAATAATCTAAACATCTTGTAATCTTGGCTTTTACGTACTTACTTAAACACCTTATAATATTGGATTTTACCTATTTACCTTAATACATTCTAATCTTATATTTTACCTATTTACCTAAACACTTTCTAATCTTAGTTTTGTTTTATTTTGAATTTCGTGCAAAGCTGCTCAAAGGCTATATGCCTTCTAATCTTAAATTTTACCTATTTACCTAAATACTTTCTTATCTTAGGTTTTGCCTATTTACCTAAACACTTCTTTATCTTGGATTTTACCTATTTACCTAAATACTTCTTTATCTTGAATTTTAACTACTTACTTAAACACTTTCTAATCTTAGGTTTTGCCTATTTACCTAAACACTTCTTTATTTTGGATTTTGCCTATTTACCTGAACACTTCTCTATCTTGGATTTTACCTATTTACCTAAACACTTTTTTATCTTGGATTTTAACTATTTACCTAAACACTTCTTTATCTTGGATTTTAACTATTTACTTAAACACTTTCTAATCTTAGGTTTTGCCTATTTACCTGAACACTTTCTAATCTTGGATTTTACCTATTTACCTAAACACTTCTTTATCTTGGATTTTACCTATTTACCTAAACACTTCTTTATCTTGGATTTTAACTATTTACTTAAACACTTTCTAATCTTAGGTTTTGCCTATTTACCTGAACACTTTCTTTTCTATTTACCTAAACACTTTCCTATCTTAGATTTTAATTATATACCTGAACACTTTCTTTTCTTAGATTTTACCTATTTACCTAAACACTTCTTTATCTTGGATTTTAACTATTTACTTAAACACTTTATATTTCACCTATTTATCCGCATCTTTTTAAATATCGTTTTTAAATTTTACAGAAGACCAACTTGTCGAGCGGTTTCAACCAAAAGTTTAATTAAAATTAGATAAGTTTTATTAATTTGAAATAACACTTAAGACTATTTTTAAAACACTAATAGATACACTTTCCTGTTTTGTACCTTTTTGACACGTTAATTGTATTCACCTATCTTAAAAAACAAGACCAAGTTTTATAAGCTATCTTGTCATCAAAAACTTAAATGATACTGCGAACTACCAAACAAATTTGATAACGTCGACACAAAGTAGAGCTACCAATTATGCAGGAAGCCTTACTTATTGAAAGTCAAATTTATTACGGAATTTAGAATAAAAATCACTTCAGCAGTCAAATGAAAGCAAATTCAAAAAATTGTCAAGAATAGAAATAGTTTAATAATTATAAGAAAAGGAAAACTTGATGTTATTTACCCCAGGCTATCAATCTTGTAAATCACTTGTTTTGTTTTTGTTGTCGCTTCCCTACGAGCTGTTAAAGCATGAAGACTTATATTACACAATGACGATGTGACGTTTATTTGAATTGCTGAATAACCGACTGAATGAAATTATCGGTCACTATTTGCAAATGAAATATTCCTGATTGACGACCATAAAGTGTCGTCGATACATGTAGAGTAGTTTTAAATAGAGACTTCCGTAAAATGTTTACGTATGCTCTTTTTTTAATTATGTGTAAAATTTTGACATTAGATTTTGTTTTAATTGAAACAGATGATTAGTGAAAAGAGGTCTGTGATCGGAACTTTAATTCAGAGCCTCAGGGAATGAAGATGAGTGTTCCACCACTGAGATATCACAGAAAACAAAATATATTTATATAAATCTTCTTATTATGAGTATGATCAGCACTGGCCGTATTAGCTCGAGGTCTTGCGTTAAACTCCCGATACAAAAGATTCTTTTCTATTATCAGCCTTTTCGGTTAAAATGTTTAATGTTAAATATTACCCTTTTACTGCTCCCTAACATAAGTTAAAAGCAAGTGTAGGTCTGTGGTTGATAGCTTAAGGTTTGATTGTATACTTATAATAATATGGTAGGTATTTCACTCATGATAACAGTTCTTATTGTAAACATTGTCAGGAAAGAATTGCGATTAAGTAGGTAGTTGATGAGCACCGTCCATGTCCGATAGAGGGCCTGGCTTCATGAAACAAACTCTTAACAAGGTATTGGATAATTTATTAGACTAAAACGTACCAATATTATATTAAATCTGAACCATGTAAATTACGTGTCCTTGTGGACAGATTCAAAGTTGTGTTTACTAAATTTCTTAAGACATTATGGCTCTTTATTGTCTTAAGGAGTTTTCTTCAGAAACGCTGTCTTTTAGTGTATCACAATTAATTAATCATAATCTTATGATCAAACATAATCCACTTTATATTGTTTCTTTGGACCAAAATCTCGCGAAATGCTACATAAGGGCTAGCTGTGCACAGTCGTTCTCTTTTAAAGTGATAAGGCCCACCATGGCCAGGTGTTTAAGGCACTCGACTCGTAATCCAAGGATCGCGGGTTCGAATCCCCGTCACACCAAGCATGCTTGCCCTTTCAGCCATGGGGACGATATAATGTGATGCTCAGTCCCACTATTTGTTGGTAAAAGAGTAGCCCAAGAGTTGGCGGCGGATGGTGATGACTAACTGCCTTCCCTCTAGTCTTTGCTAAATTAGGGACGGCTGGCGCAGATAGCCCTCGTGTAGCTTTGCGCGAAACTCAAAACAAACCAAAACGAAAGAAAGTGGCCAACAGCACCACCATAGCGACTCTTACTAACTGAGATAACTATTGACATTACTAACTGAGTTAACAGTTAATATTTGACAGATCACTATACTTTCCCAACAGCACCACCATAGCGACTCTTAGGATACACGTGTGTAATAATCACTGTTGTATCACTAAATAGTAGAATTTGATAGTTACTGTTTTGTGACTAAACAATAAAATTTGGTAGTCACTGTTTTTGACTAAACAGCAGAGTTTGATAATCACTATTGTGTCACTAAACATCAGAGTTTGATAATCACTGTTGTGTGACTAAACAATAAAATTTGGTAGTCACTGTTTTGTGACTAAACAATAAAATTTGGCAGTCACTGTTTTGTGACTAAACAGCAGAGTTTGATAATCACTGTTGTGTGACTAAACAATAAAATTTGGTAGTCACTGTTTTGTGACTAAACAATAAAATTTGGCAGTCACTGTTTTGTGACTAAACAGCAGAGTTTGATAATCACTATTATGTCATTAAATAGTAGAATTTGGTAGTTACTGTTTTGTGACTAAACAATAAAATTTGGTAGTCACTGTTTTGTGACTAAACAACAGAGTTTCATAATCACTATTTCACTAAATAGTAGAATTTGATAGTTACTGTTATGTGACTAAACAATAAAATTTGGTAGTCACTGTTTTGTGACTAAACAGCAGAGTTTCATAATCACTGTTGTGTCACTAAATAGTAGAATTTGATAATCAAGGTTTTGTGACTAAACAGCAGAGTTTTATAATCACTATTGTGTTACTATATAGTAGAATTTGATAGTCACAGTTTTGTGACTAAACAATAAAATTTGGTAGTCACTGTTTTATGACTAAACAGCAGAGTTTGATAATCACTATTATGTCATTAAATAGTAGAATTTGGTAGTTACTGTTTTGTGACTAAACAATAAAATTTGGTAGTCACTGTTTTATGACTAAACAGCAGAGTTTGATAATCACTATTGTGTCACTAAATAGTAGAATTTGATAGTTACTGTTGTGTGACTAAACAATAAAATTTGGTAGTCACTGTTTTGTGACTAAACATCAGAGTTTGGTAATCACTGTTGTGTCACTAAATGGTAGAATTTGATAGTTACTGTTGTGTGACTAAACAATAAAATTTGGTAGTCACTGTTTTGTGACTAAACAATAAAATTTGGTAGTTACTGTTTTGTGACTAAACAGCAGAGTTTCATAATCACTATTGTGTCACTAAATAGTAGAATTTGATAGTTACTGTTGTGTGACTAAACAATAAATTTTGGTAGTCACTGTTTTGTGACTAAAAAGCAGAGTTTCATAATCACTATTGTGTCACTAAATAGTAGAATTTGATAGTCACCGTTTTGTGACTAAACAATAAAATTTGGTAGTCACTGTTTTGTGACTAAACAGCAGAGTTTGATAATCACTGTTGTGTCACTAAATAGTAGAATTTGATAGTTACTGTTGTATGACTAAACAATAAAATTTGGTAGTTACTGTTTTGTGACTAAACAGCAGAGTTTCATAATCACTATTGTGTCACTAAATAGTAGAATTTGATAGTCACCGTTTTGTGACTAAACAATAAAATTTGGTAGTCACTGTTTTATGACTAAACAGCAGAGTTTGATAATCACTGTTGTGTCACTAAATAGTAGAATTTGATAGTTACTGTTGTGTGACTAAACAATAAAATTTGGTAGTCACTGTTTTGTGACTAAACAGCAGAGTTTGATAATCACTGTTGTGTCACTAAATAGTAGAATTTGATAGTTACTGTTGTGTGACTAAACAATAAAATTTGGTAATCATTGTTGTGTGACTAAACACTAGAATTTGATAGTCACTGTTTAGGACTGAACAATAGAATTTGATAGTCATTGTTATGTTACTAAACAGTAGAATTTCACAATCACTAGTGGGTAATTAAAAAGTGGAATTTCATAGTCACTGTTATAACACAATCATATCCCAAAGTACATTTTCTGTCGGTAGTAGGACGCGAACCACGTATACTCAGTTGACCGTCGGGGGAACGACAACTCCATCTATTATATATGTACCGTAATAGTATTCTTAATTTCAAATTTCTGAAGATTGCTCTGTGGTGTCGGCTTAATATCTGAGCTTAGATATTACCTAAGTATTCTAATGTGGCCGAGCTAGATATATCGCTAACAGCAAAAGTACACATTATAATAATTATAACAGTTTTCTTATGTGGTGATTTTGGACGTTCTAAGCCTTAAGTTACTTCGTTATATAGAATTAGCTATGTTCATTTATAACATATGCTTTGCACAGTTTGTCTACATTCATACAAAGTTAAAAATAATAACCAAAACAAAGCCAGCTCAAAGTACAGGTGAAATGTGCAAAGTATAGTGATCTGTCAAATATTGAGTAGTTAAACACGTCAGTAGTACAGGTGCAATGTGCAAAGTATAGTGATCTGTCAAATATTGAGTAGTTAAACACGTCAGTAGTACAGGTGCAACATGCAAAGTATAGTGATCTGTCAAATATTGAGTAGTTAAACACGTCAGTAGTACATTTGAAATGTGCAAAGTATAGTGATCTGTCAAATATTGAGTAGTTACACACGTCAGTAGTACAAGTGAAATGTGCAAAGTATAGTGATCTGTCAAATATTGAGTAGTTAAACACGTCTGTAGTACAGGTGAAATGTGCAAAGCATAGTGATCTGTCAAATATTGAGTAGTTAAACACGTCAGTAGTACAGGTGAAATGTGCAAAGTATAGTGATCTGTCAAATATTGAGTAGTTAAATACGTCAGTAGTACAGGTTCAATGTGCAAAGTATATTGATCTGTCAAATATTGAGTAGTTAAACACGTCTGTAGTACAGGTGAAATGTGCAAAGTATAATGATCTGTCAAATATTGAGTAGTTAAATACGTCAGTAGTTAACTAAGTTAAAAATATCAGTAGTTAACTCAATTAAAAATGTGTGTAGTTAACTCAGTATAAAATGTCAATAGTTAACTCAGTTAGTAATGTCAATAGTTAACTCAGTTAGTAATGTCAATAGTTAACTCAGTTAGTAATGTCAATAGTTAACTCAGTTTAAAATGTCAGTAGTTAACTCAGTTAGTAATGTCAGTAGTTAACTCAGTTTAAAATGTCAATAGTTAACTCAGTTAGTAATGTCAATAGTTAACTCAGTTAGTAATGTCAATAGTTAACTGAGTTAGTAATGTCAATAGTTAACTCAGTTAGTAATGTCAATAGTTAACTGAGTTAGTAATATCAATAGTTAACTGAGTTAGTAATGTCAATAGTTAACTCAGTTAGTAATGTCAGTAGTTAACTCAGTTGACCGTATTCATAACTACATATATAAAGTCGAATAGTTGTGATAAAAACGTTTTGTAAACACTTTTCAACTCCTTGTCTGGTAATAATTTAATTGGGAAAATTATCGTTAAATAAAAAAAAAATAGGGATGGACGTGAACACGTAATTTGATTGGTTAATGATCACATGGCAGACTAAGCCGTCTCGACTTTACACATACAATAAAATCACATTAATGGCTGTTCTACTCGGTGTTCGAATATAATCCTAGCTTTTGTCATTATATCTTCCCTTTAGTTACACTACTTTATGACTATTTCACAATAAGCAACATTTTACGATTGGAAATTCTTGTACTATTTGTTTTGTCAGCCAGGAAGCCAGAAATATAGGGCCTTTAAGTTGAGACAGTTTAATATGATATGTCATCATTATCCGGATCAAGTGATATGTCCACTTCCATCCCTCTCTCGTTTAGTTCAGTTTCTCAAGTTCAGTAGTTAGTCCTACGTAAGTTTTTTATTTAATGGTAATTTTTCTTTATACTCGTTTCTTTACATATTTCTTACAAAATGGCTTCCTAAGTTATAAAGTTTATTCTAAAACTTTATAAATTTTATAAGTGATAAAATGAGTGATCAAAGAACAAGATAATTATTTTGTTATCAAATTATCATAAAATTATAGTTAGTGCTAGAACTAAATAAGGTCTATTGAAGAAGTATTTTGATGAACACAAGCAGTAAGTCTCGGTTTTGGCTGTTCGTCAGTTTTTGACTTTCGAACGCTCTGAATAGCTGAAAAGCGGTATAAACACCGAAAGTAGGGCAACTATAGCATGTAGGACGGGATGAGAAGAAAATCCAGATGACTTTTGTATTGTTATAATTCTGGCGTCCGTGTCATCCATACATAGAAAGTGTAAGTGCACTCTTCAAAAATTTTACTTCGACAAAATTATACCTGAAAATGAATTTTTTCTGCAACTTTTTCAACTGAAACTTTTCCACTTGCAAATGATATTCAAAACATCTGCGCATTTAAAAATTAGCGAATCTAAAATACAATGAACTGGACCATTTGAATTGTATTTTTAGTATTTTATCAATGTCTGTTAAAATTACTTACTATAATTATTCTACTATTAATTCTTACTATAATTATTGCACTATTAATACTTACTATAATTATTCTACTATTAATTCTTACTATAATTATTGCACTATTAATACTTACTATAATTATTCTACTATTAATTCTTACTATAATTATTGCACTATTAATCCTTCCTATAATTATTGTATTACTAATCCTTACTGTAATTATTGTACTATTAATCCTTACTGTAAGTATTGTACTATTAATTCTTACTGTAATTTTCATACATAAATGCCTCATAGGAAACCAATTATAAATACGCTTCACCAACAGTTTATACAATAACAGTTGTTTTTGATAAGATTTATTAATATAATTAACTTTTCAGTCACCGTTCTGTATGACGTATTTAGTATCATGTGGCCTGTTGGACTTCGTTGTTGGGCGATAGGCCTCGTTAGACCTGGATGTATGTTTTCGCTAATAGTTTCTTGTAAACCTCATCTCAACCACTGTGCGAAAATGAATAATAAAATCAAATTTTACTAACTTTACTAATCTAGTGGTTGTTTATTGTAATTTGATAATATAAACAACGTATCATTTCCTACTGTGTCGAATCATATCGGTCTAATGAGATCTGGTACAATGCAAAAGGTTTTGCTTGACATTATTACTATATACATTACTGTTTACTTTAATCGATAAGTCTTAGAATAACTATTACTCAAATCAGTCTCAAAGTGAAAGTCTATTTTAAAGCTATTCTATAAGTTTATTAAAACAGTTCTGTAAATAGGGATGTGTTAATATTTTTCTATATTTGAAATGTTATCATATTCGAAATAGCTCAGCAGTTGTTAAAAGACACAGTGTAACTATTTTATTTTATCCGCTAAGTGTCGCCGTAGTTAAAATTGTTCTTAATTACATAAGGTAACGTTGATTAGGTCACTGTTTTGTTATGATGATTTAAATGCATATCGTTACACTAAACCTATGTTTTGTATCAAAATCATGGTATATTGTACGTAAAAGTATTTTAAAACATGGCCAAGTCTAAAGATATTTACCAACTTTATTGTTTCATTCACTATATCACTATCCCAATCATGAGTACAAAACTGATTTACAACTTTCATTCGTTAAGTTTGATTTTGAATTAAATCATTGAAAAACCGTATTATAGTCAGTTGTTTTGTTATATACCCTGTAAGTATCATATAATTGTTATTGGATTGAATGTTACGTTTGGTACTATATACCCTACAAGTAACGTACAGTTGTTATTGGTTTGTATAATACGTTTATAACTATATACCCTACAAGTAACGTACAGTTGTTATTGGTTTGTATAATACGTTTATAACTATATACCCTACAAGTAACGTACAGTTGTTATTGGTTTGTATGCTACATTTATAACTATATACCCTACAAGTAACATATAGTTGTTATTGGTTTGTATGCTACGTTTATAACTATATACCCTACAGTAACATAGAGTTGTTATTGGTTGGTATAATACGTTTATAACTATATATCCTACCAGAATCATATAGTTGTTATTGGTTTGTATGCTGTGTTTATAACTATATACCCTACAAGTAACATATAGTTGTTACTGGTTTGTATGCTACATTTATAACTATATACCCTACAAGTAACATATAGTTGTTATTGATTTGTATGCTACGTTTATAACTATATACCCTACAGTAACATAGAGTTGTTATTAGTTGGTATAATACGTTTATAACTATATATCCTACCAGTATCATATAGTTGTTATTGGTTTGTATGCTGTGTTTATAACTATATACCCTACAAGTAACATATAGTTGTTACTGGTTTGTATGCTACATTTATAACTATATACCCTACAAGTAACATATAGTTGTTATTGATTTGTATGCTACATTTATAACTATATACCCTACAAGTAACATACAGTTGGTATTAGTTTGTATGCTACGTTTATAACTATATACCCTACAAGTAACACATAGTTGTTATTGGTTTATATATTAAGTTTATAACTATATACCCTACAGGTATCATATAGTTGTTATTGGTTTGTACGTTACGTTTGGAACTATACACGAAGCAATGTTTTCAAAATACTGTATAATGAATGTGTAAATAAAAAAAAAAAGACATAAAAACCCTCACGATAAAACTTTAAAGTATTTGAATATTTCTCTGTGTTATTGAAGTAACAACTCTAAGTTATGTAAAACCGCATGTTCTCGTGTTAACATCCAGTTTAAAACAAATGGACCATCCAAAGTTTTTATGTAGATCACATAAGACGCCCAGAAGAAATAGTTGGATTATTTACAATATTGATGGTATTTGTATTTAACTTTGTTTGCCAGTTTGGCACATAAACAATATATAAAAATGTGTTTCAAAATCCAGCAGATTTTATGAGACACAACGGTAATTCATTTTGTTTATTATTGGTTTCCCAATCAAAATCCGTAAGCTAATAGGGAAATACCCATTTCCTATTGTAGTTAGTTTTGTATTTATAAAACCTATTGTAGTTTGTTTTGTATTTCTTTTCTTTCACATTGGGCTGTTTGTCGTACAATTAGTTGATATCCTACCAAAATAAATTATTGTAGCACGTGACATTGCATGAAGTTCAAACTTGTTTATAGTTTGTACGTTTTATTTTACAACCTTTATGTTTATTAAATAGAACACAGATAGTGTGGTCGTGTAAAGTTTAATTTAATACAAAACTGAAATGTGTTCATCACGGGATGCAACCCTGAATTCTAATATTGTGATCCCTTGAGCTTACTGGTGAACCTTTATTAAATACCACAAATATAGAGCATATGTAATCGTTGATGAGAAAGTTACGTCTCTATAAAATCAACGTCCGTTTGTAGTTTTCTAAGTCTGAAGTCTTCGAGTCAATTGTTAATATTTTAACAAAATTCGTTAATTTTATAATTATATCCGTGTACATAATTTTAATTAGATCCAAGCTGATGCGATTTAAGAAGTTACAAAATAAAGTTCAGCATTCGCGCTGAAACAACTTCAGTCGTGAACAAAATCGAACCTGTAGCACATGGTTGAAACCAGGGGGCCTTGCCGTGCCCTCAGCGCCTCTAAAGTCTGCGACACTAAAGTTCTGTATCGTACAGCAACTGTCCACCGGCCTGGCACGGCTGATGGCTGGGACTCTGGATTTGCAATCGGCTGATCGTGGGACCATGATGCTAAATCACATATTCGTTGATAAAGAAATAGTGGTGAGCAGCGTTCATTAGCTAGCTGCTCCTTTAGTCTATCACTTCAAAATTAAGGTCGGTTAGCACTGATAGCCCTCGAACATCGAAGATTCGACAAACAAACAGACGTTGTTCACCTATCAGAAGTTAAAAATTAGTCACGTAAGATGAAAATGGTGAATAATAATAAAACACCATCCTCTCCCCAGTAAACGTCCCATACGTATCTGAAGTGTCGTATGAGTGTTTTGTTTGTTGTTTTTTTATGTGAATATTATTAGTGTAACACTTTTATTGCTAAGTGGTATATTTTGTAAAGATAAATATTTATTTACATTACCAACGTAAATAATTTGTTTTGTATTACTGATGAAAAACAAGTGTTCATAGATATATTTATTTTCAAATTTCAATCACTTAGATTGTTTCTTAGGAAGTTCTTTTCGCCCCTGGTAATTAGATATAAAATATTTTATATCAGGCTTTCTTGGTTTTCGGACAGCTGTATGAATGTGCAGAAGCAGCTTATCTTCACACATAAGAGTGAATATTGCCACTCTAAGTTTTCTTTCTCCCCATGGTTCTGTAGAAGCAGCTTATCTTCACACATAAGAGTGAATATTGCCACTCTAAGTTTTCTTTCTCCCCATGGTTCTGTAGAAGCAGCTTATCTTCACACATAAGAGTGAATATTGCCACTCTAAGTTTTCTTTCTCCCCATGGTTCTGTAGAAGCAGCTTATCTTCACACATAAGAGTGAATATTGCCACTCTAAGTTTTCTTTCTCCCCATGGTTCTGTAGAAGCAGCTTATCTTCACACATAAGAGTGAATATTGCCACTCTAAGTTTTCTTTCTCCCCATGGTTCTGTAGAAGCAGCTTATCTTCACACATAAGAGTGAATATTGCCACTCTAAGTTTTCTTTCTCCCCATGGTTCTGTAGAAGCAGCTTATCTTCACACATAAGAGTGAATATTGCCACTCTAAGTTTTCTTTCTCCCCATGGTTCTGTACTCTTATTTTTTATACATATAGTTCTTTAACTTTACCGGAATTTTTTTACACCTTTAGCGACTTAACAAATTCAATTTTGAAAACAATTTTTCTTATATCTCTTCCCTAGATTTTCAGTGGTTCTGTGTTTGTAAGTCTAAGTAAATTAACTTCTGAACCAGATATAACATCTAATTCTCTTTTTCCATAACATGTTCCTAAGAACTACAAAATCTGTATTGCAGGTAAAATGCATTACTAAAAACGTTACATTACAATGATCTTGTGACCGTATCGCATTATTACAGTCCATGTCGCTACGTCGCATCATCTTCTACACTGCTGGCCAAAATCTTAAGGCTAATGAACATAAAGAAATATGCATTTTGCGTTGTCAGACTCAACCACTTATTTGAGTAGAGCTTCGAAAGATGAAAATAAGAAAAGGGAAAATAAAATAAAATTTTTCAACATTTAACAGGGAAAATGTGAACACTATGAAGTTAGCCTAAATACTAGCTGGTCAAAAGTTTAAGACCATACTGAAATGAAGCGTTAATCGGTAAACATGTAGCGAAATTTAGTCATTTGTGTTCAACCATTACCTTTGTCAACATCTCCCACTGACATCTTCTGTGTTACATTGGGTAAAAACATGGCAAAGACTAAAAAGTTGACAGAGTTTGAACGTGCTAGAATTGTCGAGCTGCAAAAGCAAGGTCTCTCTCAACGTGTCATCACTGGAGATTGGATGTAGTAAAACTGCTGTTGTAAATTTCTTAAAGACCCCGAGGGATACGGAACGAGAATTTCAAGTGGTCGGCCCAAGAAAATTTCGCTGGCGTTGAATATGAGGAATCGACGGGTTGTCCGGCAAGACACCAGATGATCGTCGAAACAGATTAAGGCCCTTACGGACGCAGAATGCAGCTCAAGAACAATAAGACGGCATCTACGAGAGAAAGGCTTTAAAAACGTAAACGTCTTCAAAGGCCACGCCTTCTTCCACACCACGAAACAGCTCGGTTAAACTTTGCTGAGAAGCACCAAACATAGGATGTAGAAAAGTGGAAGAAGGTTTTGTTCTCTGACGAGAAAAAATTTAACCTGGATGGTCCAAATGGCTTCAACATTACTGGCACGATAATGATATCCCACCAGAGACACTTTCTACACGACACAGTAGAGGAGGTTTCAACATGATCTGGGGTGCTTTCTCCTTCCATGTAACAATGGAGCTTTAGGTTATACAGGGGTGTCAAACAGCAGCTGGCTACATTGGCATGTTGGAGAGAGCATTCTTATTGACTGAAGGCCCTCGCTTGTATGGAAATGACTGGATCTTTCAGCAGGACAACGCTGCAACCCACATTGCCTGTAGAACAAAGGACTTTTTCGTGGCGAATAACATGATTCTTTTGGACCATCCGGCGTATTCGCCCAAACTGAACCCCATTGAAAATGTTTGGGGGTGGATGGCAAGGGAAGTCTATAGAAATGGGCATCAAGTCCAAACAGTGCATGAACATCGTGAAGCCATCTTCACCACTTGGAATAACATTCCAACCAGCCTTCTGCAAACACTTATATCGACCATGCCAAAACGAATGTTTGAAGTGATTCAAATGATGGCCGTGCAACTCACTACTGAGACCTCTTGTTGGGCATTTCCTACCCTGTTTAGGACTTTTTTTTGGTATGGTCTTAAACTCAGGCTACTTTCATAGTGTTCACATTTTCCCTATTAAATGTTGAAAAAAGTTGATTTCTATTTTCCCTTTTCTTATTTTCATCTTTCGAAGCTCTACTCAAATAAGTGGTTGAGCCTAACAATGCAAAATGCGTATTTTTTTCTTTATGTTCATTGGCCTTAAGATTTTGGCCAGCAGTGTATCTGACGACGGTAAGCAGTTTTCACTGCAAAATACTACTTCGTAAGACTGTCATGTACAAAGCACACTACACTTTCCTGCATGTTTTTAATAGATTATCTTATGTACAAGTACAACGGTTTCTTAGCACACGTTTTATTCTATCGCACAGAAATCCATAATCGCTGCGTCTGGCGACTTGACTGGTATGCCTTCGTATGGAATAGTATAATTGCTAGTTTTATTTTCCATCTACATGAAGTATGCAACGGTTCAAGGTATATGTCGTGGAAAAACATGTCTACATATAACTTGTGTCACCTTTCCAAACGAAGATCCTGAGAATGCTTTTGTCACTGACTTTTCCATTAATTAATTCTCATCAGTTATAAAACGCCGCATTATACTTACCAGAGCTTGGATATGATTTGTTGAAAAACTTTTTGCAGGTGGTCTTGATACCCCAAATTGATCCATATTCCTTTATTTTCCAGTGCCATTAAGTGCAAGGGATATTTTGAAAATTCAAATCTCCGTGATGATCACATCTTTATAATTTGAGTATATGAATATTTTGTATAGGAAATGCTGGTATACACTCTTTCACAAGAAATGGCTGTCATACACACTTTCCAAAGAGATCAATTTTCGGTAGTATTGTTCAACCTCCATAAATCAATCAGTATCAAACTGTAATTCTAATCACTTTTTCCACTATAGCTTTATATCTAATTTAGGTTTCACATAGTTTTCTGATTTGCACATTCAGAATCTTTTCAACATGGTGCATTCAACTTTCTTTATAACACCACTGTACGGAATCTGGTATTGAACTTTCTTTATAACACCACTGTACGGAATCTGGCTTACATAAATAAACGTTTGTAATTTTATCTTAAAACTGTTTTGAAATATAAACACTGAAATATGGAATTGTTTTATTATGAGATTTTGTTTCAAATTTCATAGTTATACGAGTGTAACACGTTAAATTATCTCAGGGTCGAAACCAGTCGGAAATTATTCTTAAAAATGTTTTCATAGTACTTACTGTGTTTATTAGTGATTTCAGTCTCGTGATAATGATATAGACCATTACACGGCAAATACTAAATTTAATATATGATGTAGACCATTACACGGCAAATACTAAATTTAATATATGATGTAGACCATTACACGGCAAATACTAAATTTAATATATGATGTAGACCATTACACGGCAAATACTAAATTTAATATATGATGTAGACCATTACACGGCAAATACTAAATTTAATATACGATGTAGACCATTACACGGCAAATACTAAATTTAATGTATGATGTAGACCATTACAAGGCAAATACTAAATTTAATATACAATGTAAACCATTACACGGCAAATACTAAATTTAATAGATGATGTAGACCCTTACACGGCAAATACTAAATTTAGTATATGATGTAGACCATTACAAGGCAAATACTAAATTTAATACATGATGTAGATCATTACAAGGCAAATACTAAATTTAATATAAATATTAAAGAAACTGTATATTTAAGTCAACGATAGACTGGATTCTTAAACTTCTACCGGGTGAAAAACTAGAGAGAATCCACAAACGTGTGATAAAAATAAAAAAATACGTATTAAGAAGAATAGGTAACTTAATATTTAAACTCCAGTCCAACACTGTTCACACGATCAGTGAAACAAGAAGTTCTGCACTGTTCACACGATCAGTAAAACAAGAAGTCCTACACTGTTCACACAACACCAGTAAAACAAGGAGTCCTACACTGTTCACACAACACCAGTAAAACAAGGAGTCCTACACTGTTCACACAACACCAGTAAAACAAGGAGTTTCACACTGTTCACACAACACCACTAAAACAAGGAGTCCTACACTGTTCACACAACACCAGTAAAATAAGGAGTTTCACACTGTTCACACAACACCAGTAAAACAAGGAGTTTCACACTGTTCACACAACACCAGTAAAACAAGGAGTTTCACACTGTTCTCACAACACCAGTAAAACAAAGAGTCCTACACTGTTCACACAACACCAGTAAAACAAGGAGTCCTACATCAAACAAGAGAAGGACTTAAACAGAATTATTGTCAAGTAAATTGTTTTCGGTTCACATAATTGTTGATATAATGAACATAATTTAATTTAAATATTTATATTTATATTATTTTATGTTGTTCTGACAGAGAATTGATATATTTTAAGTACTTTTCCAAGGGTGGCCCATCGGAATTTTCTCGGAAAACGGTAAGCCAGTCGGCGCGAGACATGAAAAATTCTATAACTAACGTCATTTAAACGAAATTAAAATTTTCACAACCATCGAGTTCTCTGGTGGATAAGTGATAAGCTTACGGACCTAAATTCTGGTATTCGATTCCCTGCGGTGGGCAAAACACAGATAGCCCTTTATTTAACTTTTGGCTTTGGCTTGAAACAAACTACAAAGATCAAACACAGAATCGAATCTTTACTTGCTTGTCTACAAAGTGTGAAAGAGCCAAGGTAAACATGTGCTCTTTATATCCACTTTATTTAAACTTGTAAAGGTACTAATAATGAAAAACAAAATAACGTTTACAGGCGCAATGAAGGTAAAAGTCCTTATGGGCCCGGCATGGCCAGGTGGGTTAAGGAATACGACTCGTAATCTTAGGATCGCAGGTACGAATTCCCGTCGCACCAAACATGCTTGCCCTTTTACCCGTGGGGGCATTATAACGTTACGGCCAATCCCACTATTCGTTGGTAAACTAGTAGCCCAAGAGTTGGCGGTGGGGGGTGATGATTAGCTGCCTTCCCTCTATTCTTACACTGCTCAATTAGGAATGGCTAGCGCAGATAGCCCTCGAGCAGACTGAATCATATATCAACACAATGTGTCTAAAAACAGTTTATTTGTAGGAATACAACAACCTTTCAATACGTTTATAATTCGCGTTTCTAACGTGTTTGATAATATACTAAACAACAAAAGTGTTTGATGACATACTAAACACGAAAGTGTTTTATATTATACTAAACAACGAAAGTGTTTGAGAATATACTAAACAACGAAAGTGTTTGATATTATACTAAACACGAAAGTGTTTTATATTATACTAAACATGAAAGTGTTTGATAACATACTAAACAACAAAGTGTTTGATAACATACTAAACACGAAAGTGTTTTATATTATACTAAACAACGAAAGTGTTTGAGAATATACTAAACAACGAAAGTGTTTGATATTATACTAAACACGAAAGTGTTTTATATTATACTAAACATGAAAGTGTTTGATAACATACTAAACAACAAAAGTGTTTGATAACATACTAAACACGAAAGTGTTTTATATTATACTAAACAACGAAAGTGTTTGAGAATATACTAAACAACGAAAGTGTTTGATATTATACTAAACACGAAAGTGTTTTATATTATACTAAACATGAAAGTGTTTGATAACATACTAAACAACAAAAGTGTTTGATAACATACTAAATACTAAAGTGTTTGATAATATACTAAACAACGAAAGTATTTGAGAATATACTAAACACGAAAGTGTTTTATATTATACTAAACAACGAAAGTGTTTGAGAATATACTAAATAACGAAAGTGTTTTATATTATACTAAACAACGAAAGTGTTTGATAATATACTAAACAACGAAAGTGTTTGATAAAATTGAGTTTCGACCACACCTTCAAAATTATTATACTAAATGTAATCACTAGTAACATTTAAGGCTCGTCCTGAAAATACGACACTTTGAAATTTAACAAATAAATAATGTGTCCCAGCATGCTTTGAGAGTAGCTCAACGTGTGGTGTTTATGCCGCAATTTCGGATTTTTTAGCTGTCAAGCTTGAAGACGTATACAATTATTGTAAATTGTGTAATAATTCTTTATTCACCGCGAGAGGGAAGCACTACTGAATATCAGACAATTAGTGTAAATACTCGAGCGTGATCTATCTAAAAACAAAACATAATTTGTTTCAGAATGTTCACGCAAGTTAGTAGTCCCTAATTTTAAAGTGATAAACTATCTGCCTCACCAATAGCAATCTTTAATCAAACATAGGAATTTTTATTGTCAACTTTATAGCTGTCCCAGAATGTAATGCATGCCAAGTTTTTGATCCAACGGGACGCCAACAGTAAATCCTTGCATTTCCGACTGGCATGCTAACGACTAAGCCACACCCAGCTCCAAACTTAATTGCAGTCTGGAGCAGTCCTACAAGCACTTCTTGTTTGATTAATAATGGAAACTGACGTAAGTCACAAGGCACCAGTAGCCTGTATTTTGTGTTTTAACATATGATACAAATGAAGGCTAAAGCTAATTTGTATTTAACTACTTTATACTGCCGTACAGTATGTAATAATCCACAACACTCCATTCAAACGTAAACAATTATTAGGCTATAACAAACTTAACTTTAGGTTTCAAAGCTGTTCACTAAGAGATATGTAGGCTGATAATTAAAATATTTATTTTAAACTGAAGTTTATTACTGTCACAGGTGTAGATTTATAATTAAAGTATCCGTTTTAAAGTAAAGTTTATTACTGTCACTGGTGTAGGTTTGTAATTAAAGTATCCGTTTTAAAGTGAATTTTTATTACTGTCACAGGTGTAAGCTGATAATTAAAGTATCCGTTTTAAAGTAAAGTTTATTACTGTCACAGGTGTAAGTTTGTAATTAAAGTATCCGTTTTAAACTGAAGTTTATTACTGTCACAGATGTAGGTTGATAATTATTTGTTTGTTTTTGTTTTTCGCGGGCTATCTGCACTAGCCGTACCTAATTTAGCAGTGTAAGACTAGAGGAAAGCAGCTAGTCATCACCACCCACCGCCAACTCTTGGGTTACTCTTTTACCAACGAATAGTGGAATTGATCGTAACTTTATAACGCCCCACCGTTGAAATGACGAACATGTTTGGTGTGACGGGGACGCGATCCCGCAACCCTCAGATTACGAATCGTATGCCTTAACCTACCTGGCCATGCCGGGCCATTGATGATTATAGTATCCGTTTTAAACTGAAGTTTGTTACTGTGACAGCTCATTTTTTGAATGTTCCAAATTTATAAAAAAGTTAGCAGATATGGAAAATAATTAGAATAAACTATTTGAGTACATGTTGGGAATGGATGGATGATCTTTCAACACAATAGAGAGAAATAAATTTCAATTAAATTTCAAAGTTCAATAACAGAATCGTCTGTTCTTAAGAAAACAAATATATAATTCCCAACCCTTCAAACACTTTAGCTTGTTATGTTTCCACGCAGGCTATGAACACGGGTTAACTATCATGTACGGCGCAAAACCCTGTGCACAACGCTCTTATTCTACGCGGAATTACCACGTGCGACGGCTCACGCTTTCGGCTAAGCGATTCACTAAACCGATTCATGAGAACTCGATAGGAAAATTTAAAAGTACTTCAAATTTATGGACTCGGAAAGAAAGAATGGACCTTATACAAAAAGCGGTGTACCACGAATAGTACAAATGTCTCATTCTGTTTCGAGAAAGAAGTGAGGGTGCTCGAGCATGGCTGCGCGTGCAACGTGTACTTTCTTTTTTTTTCCTTTCTTCTTGTGTTCGTGTTCACTAATACACACGACCTCAGTTCCGATTGTGACAAAAGATCAGTCATTAACAGTCGTATTTCAGTCCTACTGCAGTGAGCTTAAGTGTTCAAATACTTTTTTTTTGCTATATGCAGCGCCACCTAAATGTTTTATCTACACCGAGCAATAAAAAAGTATTTATGTAATTATCTTAGGGAAGTATATTCAAATTTGTTTTATGTACAGTTTATGTTCACTTCAAATATTTGTTTAGTGTAATTTTTGGCCTAATCCTTTTTTGTTTTGTGTTATTTAGATACATACGTTACATTTATTTTAATATAATACATTTTCGGTGCAAATTTATGATAAAATAATAAAGTGAGTTTTACAAAAGTAAAAACTATGAAACTTATGTGATTTATGCTAAAAAGTAACATAACGGTTATGTGTGTGTTTAGATAACATTTTTCGGGACTTAATTAGTCGAATACGAAAAAAAAATGTCTTAACAGAAGGCTTGATAATGAAACTAGAACCTAAAACACGATATTACATGCGTTACATATTATTCAACAATGTTCCCACGTGCTCCTCTTAAATATTAAATACTGGAATGGATATTTTGATTAAAAAACTGATATTTAAGTGATCACGTTCATTTTACCGTAATTTAAATTTCTTGATTTATATTTTGCACTGACATAATAGAAAATATATTCAATATACATAATCACTTACTGAAGAAAACTAGTCAATACATTACAAAAGTAAAAAACACAAGACAATATCTTAAATCATAATAAAAGAAACCACAATAAGTTATGTGTGTGTGTTTTCTTATAGCAAAGACACATTGGATTATCTGGTACATCCACCGAAAGGAATCGAACCGCTGATTTTAGTGTTGTAAATCCGTAGATTTACCGCTGGCACAATAAACTGGTAAAAGTAATTACAGTAAGAAATTAATGTGATAAAAGGAATAATGATAAGAAATCGCACAACGTTTGTCAAAACACATGAATAACAGTAAAATATATTTATTAAAAAACAGTGAACAACCATATGATATATGCATATATATAAAACTAGTGAAATAAACCACATAAAATTTACAAACATCTACTAAAAATAATATAATGTTTACCAAAACCTAGTAAAAAATAGTTTAATGTTTGTAGAAAAACAGTGAGACCATACAATGTTTATGAAAACCTAATGAAAGAAACCATAAAACATTTACAGCATGTTTAGTAAAAGAAACCACACAATACCTACCAGAAACTTAACCACACAATACCTATAGAAACTTAGTAAAGGAATTCATACATATTTACAAAATAATAAAAGAAACCATACAATACCTACAGAGCTTAACCATACAATATCTACAGAGCTTAACCATACAATAC
>NC_134828.1:6126219-6170050 GCF_004210375.1 Tachypleus tridentatus
TGTTCTCACTAGCCTTTTATTGGTGAGATGCCGATTTTATATGTCTGGAACAACGCTTATCCTGCCATGTATAACAGAAAAATTGATGTGACAAACTGTACAAAATGTGCATGACTGTCACTGACTCTTTTGATGCAATGACCGGATATTTTTGCACTATACTCTTTCATAAATTTTTGATTCACAGTTTTAGTCCTTTCTTTAGTTTTGCAGAGACAACAAGACAATCTGGTGAATGAGGCCCCTTTTTTTTCCATCTTGTGGACAATTGCATTGGTGTTTCTATGCTGCTTAGAAAATGAGAAATACCCATCTATGTGAGCACTGATTATTGACAAGCACTGATGACGTTAATCTATGTATTCCCCCACATACCCAGTATGGAGAAGCACTGCACTCAAACTATTGCAGTAGCCTTTGGAAATACAAATATTTTTATTATTTCAAACACACAAAATATGATTATCGCAAGTAGCCATTTGGACTATGTCTTTATTTATTATCAAAATTTATTTGTATCTCACTAGAAATTTTTTTTTTCACCCCTTTCAAGCTCTGGGGAACAATTTATCACTTTATAGTATAGGCCTATGTGATATATAATAATTTGGGAGTTGCAACAAGTCATAATATTTGTTTGTAAGAGCCGTGATAGTGTTGTATACACCAAAATCGTAATGATTACGCAAATCAATGGTTGGCATCTCTGTATGTGTCAATCGGTAAGTAAATGTAATTATTGTCTTGACATATCTACATGAACATGCACCTGATTCAAGAAAGCAACTGGCAAAGTTGGGGATTTTCATGATCATGACAACAAATTAAAAAAGGATTTTTTGTAACTGTTTTTTTAGAAACTTTGAGTTATAACATGCATTATAATGTTATTTGTTTGACATACATTTATAGAAAAGTTGTTTAATTAAATAATGAATGTAACTCAGTGACTTGTGCAGGAAGAGGTTTAAAAAGTTCATCATTAAAGGCTAACTCAGACTGCAGGCTGGGTACAATTCACCCAGCTTGTCAGCACAAAAGAACCATAAGAACAGTTGTACTATAATTTTATAATATATGCATACTTTTACAAAATTTTTCATATTACCAGCAAATATTACAAGGCTCCTCATACAGAAAATATCTGATTTTGTAATTTTTAAAGATTTCTTCTTTAAATATTTGTTCTTGAATTCATTCTTTTTAAATGTTGACTGTCTAACATGTAAATAATTTTGATTTTAATATTAAAAATACTTCCTCATGAGAAAATTATAAAATATGTGACCTCCAGATAGCTATTGTATGTTTGTTTTTAGAAGAACTTTATGTCTTATTTAATGGACAGTTTTTATATTCTAGCTTTCATTATTGTTATTTGAGTTTCTAATTTGTAAACAAACTACAGACTTTGTATTTGGACATCACAAGCATTTAATTTCAACCAAAGCTGCATTCAACATACTGTGTGATATTCACAAATTGATACTCTGGAATTATCATCTACAAACATGATAAGATGTCATATCATGCCTTACCTTTAGGACAACCAAAAGCTCTGTGGCTGAGATTAAAAGTAAATTTTTCATTTGAAAATGTCGTAAGTTATATTTGTGTAATCCCTGAAACTAAAGAAATGAATAAATCATTGTCTTTTCAGAAAGCAATTATATTTTATCTGTTATTTTCTCTACTGTAACTGTACAGGTTTGGTCTGTTTCATTAACCATGTAACCACCATACATTTTAAAGAAAGAAAAAAATATGAAATAAATTGAGTAGTACTCCTCTATTCTATTTTTTTAGTATTGGCTACAAAGTTCCAAAGTGATTCTTCAGTTCCAAAGTGGTTCTTCTAGGATCTAATCTTGTCACATCTATCTTATTTTACTGTTAGTGGCTGATGTAGAGACCTGTGAAACATTAAGCATTGAATCACTGCCCTGTCATTTGGATGTTCATGTGGCATCATATAACAACACTTGTATGGCATAATACCCAGAAACACAGTAGGGAGATTTAATTTAACAGTACAGTGAGAACTGTCTGAAGTAATAAAAATGTTTACAGTATAACTATGTACAGGGTTCAGGCTGATCCAATGAATATTTGGATGTTAGTTATCCTTTCAAGTGACTGGAATTGAATGGTGTGAGTGGCTACAAAGTGTGCTATTGGTTATGAACATATATTTATTATAAAAACAATTATTGTTTAGTACTTATGATGTTACAAAAGTTTATTTATACTTGTGTGTCATAAATTTTGTTTTATTCTTTCAAATGGGGAGTGGAGACAAATTGTTTTTTGTAGATTACATTTAGAAAACCCCAACAAAAATCAACAAGTTACTCTACAGATAAAACTGTAATTCCTAACTAAGCAATATGATGCGTTTATAAAAAACTAAGCAACAAATATTGCTCACAGACTTCAGCACTTCCTGTAAAATTACAAGTGTTTTTTCAAGCCAGCCAAATCACTGTCATGCTTACATAGTTTGGAATTAATTCTTTCTTTTGGTTATAAACATGTACTTCAGAGAAGTATGTGTGAGTAGATAAGAGGTTTCAAAGAATGGAATGGTAGGTGGGGCTACCCTTGTAGATTTGTTATCAACTAGAGAAGGGGACAAAAAAGTGGCCCCCTTGAAGATGTTGTTAATATGTTTATTAGATGACAGAAAAATATGTTTCTGGAACACACACAGTGAGATCTGTTCAAATGTGATCTAAAATCCTAATTTTAACACTGATTTTCTTAATATCTGAACTTTTCATTATTTTAGTTACATTTTCTCATAAACTGTGCTGCGTTGCTGATGTAGTTTATTAGATCTTCTTATTACAGTTAGCCTGCAAAATATTTATGTAAAATTTGTTTCGTGATCTTTTGATCTCGGTGAGACATTTATTTTGTTAGTTGATTTTGCTTTCTGTCTAGGTGTGTGCATAATAATGTTTTTTACGGTTTGTGGAGGAAACTTATTGATGTTGATGAAGTATTGTTTTATTTTGTCTAATTCATCGTTAATTTTATTTGGTGAGCATAGTTTTATGGCTGTGTTTATTTGGTTTCTTAGTATGTTGAGTTTTTGTTTTGTTTCATGTGGTGAGTCCTAAGGAATGTATAGTCCAGTATGGGTGATTTTTTGGTGGATTTCTGTTTTAAACTGTGTGTTGGTTCTTGTAATTTTGAGATTAAGAAATGATATTTGATTTCTTTCTTCCTGTTCACATGTGAAGTTAATTTTGGGATGTATAGAGTTAATGTGATTGAAATATTAAGTGTGTTCTGTAGGTTTGAATCCCACAATCAGATCGCCTACATATCTGTACCAGTATAGTGGTGGATGTAATGCTGTGTTAATTGCTTTTGTTTCAACTTGTGTCATAAAAAAATATTACAAAACTGGTGATACTGGGTTGCCCAGGCTTAGGCCATTTGTTTGTACATAGTTCTGGTTGTTGAACATGAAGTTTGTCTTCATCGTGGTGAATTCTATGAGGGTTGCTAATTGGTTAATGGGAATTTCTGTAGTTGTTAGGGTCTCAGATATAGAGTTATAAAACTATCTTGCAGGCTTCAGTGGTTGGAACTTCTGTAAAGAGGGATATAACATTGAAACTGGCCATTAAGGCTTTATGATTAAGTTGATTCAGATTAGACTTGAAATTAATAGAGTCTTTGATGAATGAGCTGGCTAATGTTACATATTTGGAGAATGCCCATGCTATGTATTTACCAAGATGGAAATTAAACGATTCATTTGTGGACATTATTGGTCGTGAATGGACAATCTAAGTTATGAGGTTTGGGGATGTCATGATATTTGTGGTGTGCGTGAGTCGGTTTTACGTGAGGTATGAATAAATTGTTTGTGAAATTGTGTTGGCTTTTTTTCATTTTAGTAGTATTTTGTTTAGTTGCATTTCATGTGTCTTTGTTGGATTTGTGTGTATTGGTTTAAATTTGTTTGTGTCTGATAGGATGTTCTTCATTTTTTGGATGTATTCATTCGTGTTCATTTTTACTGTAGCTTTTCCTTTATCTGCTTTTAGAATTTTTGTGCTTTTGTCTTGTTTTAGGTTTTTAGTTGAATTAATGTCTCTTTTTGTAAGATTATTTTTTAACTTTCTGTTTTGTGAAATTATGTTGATGGTTTTGTGAGAAAATTCTTTGAAAAAAATCATTTAAGATTTTGTTTTCAGGTGTTTCTGGAAAATATAAGTTTTTAATTTTACCTGGGAAGTTTGATAATTGTTTGATCATTCTGTAGGCTAATCAGTGATGATGAGAAAACCCACTTATAGAGAAATATATATGTAATAACAGCTTGTTTGGGTTGAGAAAAAAAGTTTCAATACAGTTGTGGAGTACTTAAAAGATATCTTAGAAATAAGAGAATTGATGTTATGTTATGGTCAATCACCTGATGTTAATCTGATTGAAACCTTATTAGCTGAGTTAAACCAGTAAATGAAAGTTCTCAAGCCAGGCACAGATGAACTTTTTGAAGTATTCAATCACTCAGGAATATCTGTACAAACTCATTGAAAATGTCATATTGATGTGAAACAGTACTGAAAATCTAAAGAAATGTTAACCATATGAACTTGAAACTGGTTTGTGTTATTTTGAGTTTCATTTTTATGTTCTCAGTCATTGTAGAGAAACTTGTTTGGTCATTTTGTACATTAATTGGAGTAAGAAGATTAAGAAACCCAACATTTTTTCTGAGGATATATAACTATGGTTATGTTCAGGTGGAGGTTCTTATGTAACCATGGTTATGTTCAGGTGGGAGGTTCTTATGTAACTATGGTTATGTTCAGGTGGGAGGTTCTTATGTAACCATGGTTGTGTTCAGTGGGAGGTTCTTATGTAACCATGGTTATGTCTCAGGTGGGAGGTTCTTATGTAACCATGGTTATGTTCAGGTGGGAGGTTCTTATGTAACTATGGTTATGTTCAGGTGGGAGGTTCTTATGTAACCATGGTTGTGTTCAGTGGGAGGTTCTTATGTAACCATGGTTGTGTTCAGTGGGAGGTTCTTATGTTATGTAACTATGGTTATGTTCAGTGGGAGGTTCTTATGTTATGTAACTATGGTTATGTTCAGTGGGAGGTTCTTATGTTATGTAACTATGGTTATGTTTAGGGGAGGTTCTTATGTAACCATGATTATGTTCAGGTGGGAGGTTCTTATGTAACTATGGTTATGTTCAGGTGGGAGGTTCTTATGTAACTATGGTTATATTCAGTGGGAGGTTCTTATGTAACTGTGGTTATGTTCAGGTGGGAAGTTATGTTTTGTAACTGTGGTTACATTCAGGTGGGAGGTTCTTATGTAACTATGGTTATGTTTAGGTGGGAAGTTATTATGTTTTGTAACTGTGGTTACATTCAGTTGGGAGGTTCTTATGTAAGTGCTTGAAATTTGGATTTTTTTATTTGTTAATCACTAGAGACATTGTATGAAGACATGTCACATGGCATAAAAATAGCTTGTTTAGCATTTTCTAATATTTTCTTATAAATTATGCTAAGGTACCAATTTTACTGACATACAGTGATGACAAAATATTAAATTTGGTTTTGAGAATCTATAAAATGGATGTGTTCTTTGACCTTCCTCTAGTGACAAGGTTATAGAATCATTAGTGCATGCCATTTCATACATCTGATCTCGCAAAGGTTTCAAGAGTACGGCAGGGTGTGTGGTCAATTTTCGTTGGTTCATAATATTAATACACTCATAGTTTGGTAAATTATATTTTAAAGTTTGCTGCTGATTTTAAGGATTTATCTTGACCAAATGTCTTTTGTGTACAAATATTTAAACTTATATCTGCTGTGAACTTGTATATAATACATCAGTTCGACATTTCACACATTATGAGCATACAAGACCATTAGAATGTAGTTTAACCAACATAATTCATATTGTGAACAAACAAGGGCACCAGAATGTAGTTTAACCAATATAATTCATATTATAAAGAGATAGTCCAGCTAGTCCTTGTGTGAATATATAAAACTACTTGTATGAAAAATTCACAACTGGACAGCATTTTGTAAATAGTTATAATGCAAGCTAGAGAAATGTAACATGAAGTATTTTGGAATTATAGAGAAGTCCAAATTATCATTAATATTTCATACTGTTCATGTAGAGGATTTGATATGTTATACTAAACTCCTGTTATGAATTATTAACCAGAACAAAGTAGGTACCCATTTGTTGCTTTGTTTCTTCAGGTGAGTCTATTCCAATACACTTGGCTTTTGGCTGATATGACTTAACTCCTACCATGAAGGATATTAACAAGAAGTTCTCTGTCTGATATTATCTTAATCTTGTCCTGGTGGATGAAGAGGAAAGGAGATATTTCAAACAACAGGTTTGTTGTTTTATAAAACACTTGAAGATACATATTTTAAGAAACCCAAGGGTTTTGTAATATAGGTATTCCAATAGCCAGGTGATTGTAATTTCTGAATCCTAACTTTTTTAATTGTGTCTCTTCTGAATGTCATAATTATACGTCAGATTTATATGACAGTCACTATTTCATTAATTACAATTACCCTGCTTTTAAATTTTTTTATTGCATGTTTGTTTCCATACATTTTAAAGGATGGACCAATAGTGGTGGACCCATCCCACACTGGAGAAGGAACTGTGAATATAATGCTGAGTTCACTACATTTGTTCACTAGTGTGGAATACATTTAGTAAAATGTACACAAAACAAATCAAAATATATTAGAACAACATTTGTACTCAAGATATGTCTGTGAATTGAAACAATTCATGTGGATGAGATTGTTAAAAGTAAGAATACAAGTTACATTCATTTAAAGAATGAAAATAGTTCTACTGTACAGCTTTCATAATTCATTTGCACAACCTCTAAATCCTCTGAAATGCATACCAACTGTGTCCTTGTGTACTGTATTATCTAGTATTTACTCTCTTTGACATTGAAATTAGCAATGCAGTGTAAAATGATATCCAGTACATAATCTCATATCAGAGGGCATTCTGTAAAGTTTGTAGCAGCTTTCAAATTTGCTCTGAATATTTATACTGATCACATTTTAAAAAACAGCTGTTCAAGTTGAAATGATTTTTTTGTTGTTTTACTTCTTAAATTTAAGGAAAAGAAAAAAACCATGTGAGGAGACTTAACACAAGTACTTTGAAAAATCTTTAGATAGCCAAAAATAGATTGCATTTCATTATACATTAATAAGTGAAAGTGTGTGTGCAGGTAACTCGTATGAGAATTTGATCTATAACATGAGATACTTGTGTTTTCTCATGTGCCACATATTCACTTTTAGTATTTCTGAACTGAAAGTTCTTAGTTTACAATCTGTTTTCAATAATTGTATTTATAAATTACTTAAACTTACTACAGAAATGTTATGTTTAAATACAGTTAAGAAAATGTATAAAAAAATGGTTGTTAGTGGGGAGACCTTCACAGACATAAATATAGATTTTGTAATTTTGCAGCATTGAAACAATGTTTCAGTGTTGTAAAAATTACAAATCAATCTATATATAATCTGAAGATTTAGTTGAGAATGATTTCCAAAGGGAGAACATATGTTAATGATCAGTCTCTTTGTCGCCAGAGGTTTCTTTAACTGCTACAATTTCACCCTGAAGGAAATGTTTGATTAATCATTCTTGATTTTTTAACCCTTCCCATACAAGTAGGGGTCAACATTTTATTGGACTACTGTTCTCTGAATATATGTCTATAAATTTGTAATTAAATTGTGATTTGCAATTTAAATTTTAATGTTGTAAGTTATGGCTAAACACTGATTTTGTGTGTTTCATGTAGCACATCATCTTTTGCTTTTGTCCAGATTTTGTTGTAGACATTATGAAATGTAAAGTCTAGAGATTTTAACAGATTTGAAACTCAAAGTTCTAATATATGTAGACATTATGAAATCTAGAGTCTAGAGATTTTAACAGATTTGAAACTCAAAGTTCTAATATATGTAAACATTATAAAATGTAGAGTCTAGAGATTTTAACAGATTTGAAACTCAAAGTTCTAATATATGTAAACATTATGAAATATAGAGTCTAGAGATTTTAACAGATTTGAAACTCAAAGTTCTAATATATGTAAACATTATAAAATGTAGAGTCTAGAGATTTTAACAGATTTGAAACTTAAAGTTCTAATGTATGTAGACATTATAAAATGTAGAGTCTAGAGATTTTAACAGATTTGAAACTGAAAGTTCTAATATAGACTAGCTGGAGTATAAAATGTCATATATTTTCTATTTGTTAATATATCATTATATTTGTAGAACCTATCACAAAGGCTGTGTCCACCTTTTAAAAACTTGTTTATCTGTGCCTAATTCTTTTTAAGTACATGTCTATAAACTTGTTTACCTGTGCCTAATTCTTTTAAATACATGTCTATAAACTTGTTTTACCTATGCCTAATTCTTTTAAATACATGTCTATAAACTTGTTTACCTGTGCCTAATTCTTTTAAGTACATGTCTATAAACTTGTTTTACCTGTGCCTAATTCTTTTAAGTACATGTCTATAAACTTGTTTACCTGTGCCTAATTCTTTTAAGTACATGTCTATAAACTTGTTTGCTCTGTGCCTAATTCTTTTTTAAATGCATGTCTATAAACTTGTTTACCTGTGCCTAATTCTCTTAAGTGCGTGTTTATGAACAATTAAATGCTCTCCTTTGTTAGTTTTCCTAAAGTATTTACAGAGCTAAAGGAGAAGAGAAATAAGACTTTTAGATCCAAATACAGCTTATTTAAGAATCTCAATATAATTTTGAAGTATCAGTGTAGTAACTTTTAATTTTTTATTTGAAAAAAGTACTGTATTTTGCAGCTTATAAGATACACTTTAAAAAAAACAAATACTAAAATTACTGTGTATCCTGTACATTGAAAGTCAGTGTTTTTGCTACATCTAGCCTAAACCTATTTTGATTGGCTTGATACTGAGATCGATTTGTTTTAATTTTCTCTGTTAATTGGTAAGCAATGGTATAAGACTATTTCTATTATACTGAAGTCAGCTTTTGAATTTGATTGGTGATAACGCTTCTAACACAATAAATGTTAGTAAGAGACATAATTACACTATTCTTTATAAATTACACCTAGTTGATTTCACCAGAATATGTTGTAACAGAGCTGCAAAGAGAGTTTTGGGCCACCACATGTTGAGAAAACAGTAAGAGTCTGGCATAAATAAGAGGTGAAATTGAAGATCACTCAGAAAACCAAACATAATCTTCATGAGAAAGTAACCAGAACTAGAAGATTGGGTAATGAATGAAAGGAAGTTTTGTAATTCTGTGTTGACAAAAACTAATGAAAGATTTTTAGCAACTGCTAGCTGGTGTTCTTGAAACAACATATATGAAAGTAAGATCTCAGCATGTCATAAGTTTGTCATTAATACCAGGAATCAAATTATGAGCTAAGTCAAATTGGAAATATTGGTAAGGTCCCTTGAAATAAGACCATGGACATGGTACAAAACCATAACTGGTAAGATGTCTTAGAGTGCAAAGGTCTCTATACAGTAGTTCTGTCATGCTGTTCTGATAGGAAAAACACTCACTACTTCTGATTTCTAAACAAAAAACTGCCAAAGCACAAACTTCCAGCAGGATGGATGAAATTGGGTCAATCTTTGACTTGTAAAAGTTTGGGATAGAAAACCAGCTCTGTTTAAGGTTCATAAAACTGAGGTGAAAAAAAAAGTTCTCATTTCAGGAGGTTTGACATCCCAACTGCAACCACTAGATGTATTGATTAATAAGCCCTTCAAAGCTTTTATGAGTGAAAAATGGAGTCAGTGGATCAAGGGCCTACATGAATTTATACCCACTATCTCAAACTTTTTTCTGGATATTACCTTCCAAAATTTGGGTGCATCTTATAAGCCACAAAATACAGTATATAAAACCTGCAAAAATTATATTTTTACATCCTCAATGTGCAAAATTCCATCAGGCTTTGCAAGTACAATGGAGAAGTAGAGAAGTTCATATCATCATAAATAGTAGAGGTCATTGTTTTCTATTTAGTTTTATTTATTTTATGTTTTAAGAAAAATAACAAATTTAAGAATTGATTTGTAAATAGTAATAATAATAATATATACATATGTATTATATGTGATGTGACTAGATTTTACACAATACTGATGTAGTAGTACTAAGACTAAGAAAAGTAAGACATTTGTACTTTAAAAAGGCCAGTTTTATGGTATACAGTACAGTAATATGAACTGCACATAAGCCACATGATTTACAACTTGTGTGATAGGATTATTAGTTAGAGTTCAAAGATCAATAAAACAAAAGTTAGTAAGTTTAAATAGATGTATACTTTTATGAGATTTAAGCTATTTAGAATAAACATATCTGGTTTCTTGTTACAAATTGCAAACATTCCTGAAAGAAAAAAGAGTAGTTTAGATTTATTTTCTAATTGGTTACAAAGTAGGTCAAACTGACCAATCCTACATAGAGTTAAAGTTATAGTATAGCTACTTTGGTGGTTATGTAGTTGGTTCAGCACACACAGTCCCAGAGTCAAAGAGTTAACTGTTCATTTCTAAGAGTGATTGCTAGCAAAAGTAGTAGGTGTTTGAACAGTGTTACTTCTGTTTTGCTTTACATCAAAATCAGCTCAGTGTCCTCTGCAAGTATAAACTTTGACATTCATCCTTCCACTAATGAGCATGTGTAGACAAACAGTGCATTGCAGAGTATCATATCTAAATTTCACAATGCTTTAGCAATATTTTGTGAATTATGAATCAGTCTATTTCTTTTCTGCAGGATGACGATGATTTGAGATAGTGTTTAAATGTCACTACAGTTGCCAAAAGCTAATTAACTTATACATAGAAATTTATACATTTTCTATGAAAATATAACTAATGCTATCAAATAATTTTTGAGAATACTATTTCTTGGACAAATAAAGTTTCTTCTGACCTACATTTTATGAAACTGTTCAATTGATTTCAAAGTGTTACTTCTAACCTACATTCTATGAAACTGATTCAGTTGATTTTAAGTGTTACTTCTAACCTACATTCTATAAAACTGATTCAGTTGATTTCAAAGTGTTACTTCTAACCTACATTCTATAAAACTGATTCAGTTGATTTCTAAGTGTTACTTCTAACCTACATTCTATAAAACTGATTCAATTGATTTCAAAGTGTTACTTCTAACCTACATTTTATGAAACTGATTCAGTTGATTTCTAAAGTGTTACTTCTAACCTACATTTTATGAAACTGATTCAATTGATTTCAAAGTGTTACTTCTAACCTACATTTTATAAAACTGATTCAGTTGATTTCAAAGTGTTACTTAACCTACATTCTATGAAACCGATTCAGTTGATTTCTAAGTGTTACTTCTAACCTACATTTTATGAAACTGATTCAATTGATTTCAAAGTGTTACTTTAACCTACATTTTATGAAACTGATTCAGTTGATTTCTAAGTGTTACTTCTAACCTACATTTTATGAAACTGATTCAATTGATTTCAAAGTGTTACTTCTAACCTACATTCTATAAAACTGATTCAGTTGATTTCAAAGTGTTACTTCTAACCTACATTCTATAAAACTGATTCAGTTGATTTCTAGTGTTACTTAACCTACATTCTATAAAACTGATTCAATTGATTTCAAAGTGTTACTTCTAACCTACATTCTATAAAACTGATTCAATTGATTTCAAAGTGTTACTTCTAACCTACATTTTATGAAACTGATTCAATTGATTTCAAAGTGTTACTTTAACCTACATTCTATAAAACTGATTCAGTTGATTTCTAAGTGTTACTTCTAACCTACATTCTATAAAACTGATTCAGTTGATTTCTAAGTGTTACTTCTAACCTACATTTTATGAAACTGATTCAATTGATTTCTAAGTGTTACTTCTAACCTACATTCTATGAAACTGATTCAGTTGATTTCTAAGTGTTACTTCTAACCTACATTTTATGAAACTGATTCAGTTGATTTCTAAGTGTTACTTCTAACCTACATTCTATGAAACTGATTCAGTTGATTTCTAAGTGTTACTTCTAACCTACATTCTATGAAACTGATTCAGTTGATTTCTAAGTGTTACTTCTAACCTACATTCTATGAAACTGATTCAATTGATTTCAAAGTGTTACTTCTAACCTACATTCTATAAAACTGATTCAGTTGATTTCTAAGTGTTACTTCTAACCTACATTCTATGAAACTGATTCAATTGATTTCAAAGTGTTACTTCTAACCTACATTTTATGAAACTGATTCAATTGATTTCAAAGTGTTACTTTAACCTACATTTTATGAAACTGATTCAATTGATTTCAAAGTGTTACTTCTAACCTACATTTTATGAAACTGATTCAGTTGATTTCTAAGTGTTACTTCTAACCTACATTCTATGAAACTGATTCAGTTGATTTCTAAGTGTTACTTCTAACCTACATTCTATGAAACTGATTCAGTTGATTTTTAAGTGTTACTTCTAACCTACATTCTATAAAACTGATTCAGTTGATTTCTAAGTGTTACTTCTAACCTACATTCTATGAAACTGATTCAATTGATTTCAAAGTGTTACTTCTAACCTACATTTTATGAAACTGATTCAATTGATTTCAAAGTGTTACTTCTAACCTACATTTTATGAAACTGATTCAGTTGATTTCTAAGTGTTACTTCTAACCTACATTCTATGAAACTGATTCAGTTGATTTCTAAGTGTTACTTCTAACCTACATTCTATGAAACTGATTCAGTTGATTTTTAAGTGTTACTTCTAACCTACATTCTATAAAACTGATTCAGTTGATTTCTAAGTGTTACTTCTAACCTACATTCTATGAAACTGATTCAATTGATTTCAAAGTGTTACTCTAACCTACATTTTATGAAACTGATTCAGTTGATTTCTAAGTGTTACTTCTAACCTACATTCTATGAAACTGATTCAATTGATTTCAAAGTGTTACTTCTAACCTACATTCTATGAAACTGATTCAATTGATTTCAAAGTGTTTCTTTTAACCTACATTTTATGAAACTGATTCAGTTGATTTCTAAGTGTTACTTCTAACCTACATTTTATGAAACTGATTCAGTTGATTTCTAAGTGTTACTTCTAACCTACATTTTATGAAACTGATTCAGTTGATTTTTAAGTGTTACTTCTAACCTACATTCTATGAAACTGATTCAGTTGATTTTTAATTGTTACTTCTAACCTACATTCTATAAAACTGATTCAGTTGATTTCAAAGTGTTACTTCTAACCTACATTTTATGAAACTGATTCAGTTGATTTCAAAGTGTTACTTCTAACCTACATTTTATGAAACTGATTCAGTTGATTTCAAAGTGTTACTTCTAACCTACATTCTATGAAACTGATTCAGTTGATTTCTAAGTGTTACTTCTAACCTACATTCTATGAAACTGATTCAGTTGATTTCAAAGTGTTACTTCTAACCTACATTTTATGAAACTGATTCAGTTGATTTCAAAGTGTTACTTCTAACCTACATTTTATGAAACTGATTCAGTTGATTTCTAAGTGTTACTTCTAACCTACATTTTATGAAACCGATTCAGTTCATTTCTAAGTGTTACTTCTAACCTACATTTTATGAAACCGATTCAGTTCATTTCTATGTGTTACTTCTAACCTACATTTTATGAAACCGATTCAGTTGATTTCTAAATGTTACTTCTAACCTACATTTTATGAAACTGATTCAGTTCATTTGTAAGTGTTACTTCTAACCTAGATTTTATGAAACCGATTCAGTTGATTTCTAAGTGTTACTTCTAACCTACATTCTATGAAACTGATTCAATTGATTTCTGAGTGTTACTTCTAACCTACATTCTGTGAAACTGATTCAGTTCATTTCTAAGTGTTACTTCTAACCTACATTCTATAAAACTGATTCAGTTGATTTCTAAATGTTACTTCTAACCTACATTTTATGAAACTGATTCAGTTCATTTGTAAGTGTTACTTCTAACCTAGATTTTATGAAACTGATTCAGTTGATTTCAAAGTGTTACTTCTAACCTACATTTCATGAAACTGATTCAGTTCATTTCTAAGTGTTACTTCTAACCTACATTCTATAAAACTGATTCAGTTGATTTCAAAGTGTTACTTCTAACCTACATTCTATGAAACTGATTCAGTTGATTTTTAAGTGTTACTTCTAACCTACATTCTATAAAACTGATTCAGTTCATTTCTAAGTGTTACTTCTAACCTACATTTTATGAAACCGATTCAGTTGATTTCTAAGTGTTACTTCTAACCTACATTCTATGAAACTGATTCAGTTGATTTCTAAGTGTTACTTCTAACCTACATTCTATGAAACTGATTCAGTTGATTTCTTAGTGTTACTTCTGACCTACATTTTATGAAACTGATTCAGTTCATTTCTGGATAATTTTTTTCTCTCATGTAGTTAAATCTATTTTGTTACAATTTCTGAAGAATGTTCATCTCATGCTATGTGGATCTATGGAGCTCATGTTTTGACACAACTCCACATATTTAATCAATTTAGAACAATAAAATAATTAATAAAAATCTTCCTTGGCCGTACAAAATAGCCCCTACATATAACTACCAAGATTTACAGTTGTAAAAACTAATTGTTGATAGACATAAATACACTAGGACCAAACAACATTCATAAATTACATTAAAATATACAGAATTATCCAGATCATGGTGTTTGGTTATGAAACAATCAGTTATCTGTTTCCCAAGAACAGCAAAATATTTGGAATGAGTAACCAAAATGGCTCATAAACTAGTTAAGAAATTGTTTTGGTTCCGAAAAGCCAAGAGTTACATATCTGACATCCTTGGAATTTGGTTAAATTTATTTTAGTAATGTTTAATAAACATTTAACAATCAAATAGAATTGAGGTAAAAGTTGTAAACAGAATGTTTACTTGTTATATTTCTTTTTAAGCTTTATGATAAAAAAAACTGAATATGTTTTTACACAGTCATAAAAGTAGGTAAGAAAGGTATATTTGTTGTTGCAAAAATAATGTCCTCTTTGTGTACGTTTGGTCTGTAATGGACTATAAAATAACATAGTCTATACATGTTTGGTCTCTAAAGAACTAAAATAACATACAGTCTGTGCATGCTTGGTCTGTAAGGTGATGATGCTTCACATAACAGATATGTATTTTAAATCTAAACTTACTTTAAATGATAATAGCTTGTAAGAATGAGTTTTTCTTTTTACTTTTGGTTTTTAGGTGGATAATTTAGTGAAGCTGGTGCTTCTATAACTATTTGAGCCATGCTGTACAGAGGTAATGATATATTCTCTTTTATTTCAGGAAATAGTCTTGTGGAGGAAAGGTGAGAAAACCAGAAAACCAATACAACAGCCCCAGTCAGAAAATAAGTAAGGTACCACTTTAAACCCAGATTGTAATGGACCTAGTGATTTTCTAGACTCAAGTGTGGGTATGGGATTATAGAGAATAAACCTCCAGTGGTTGGGAGGGATTCCTAAAAAATGTGGAAAATGTAACTCATCAGACACTTCAGGCCAAACTGTCAGGAACAGCTGGCTGGCTGGTTGGTTAAGACGTTCAGTCCAAAGTCCTTGCAATGTTTAGATTGCTTTCTGTAGAAAACTGAAGAATTTCCAAACAGTATGTTGTTTCATTATTTTTGTCTTGGTTCAGATAGTATCAGATGGTTTGTGTTATCTGTGATTATTATTGTAAAGAATACATGTAATTTGAGCTTCATAACCATGGTTTCATATAATTTCCTTTATATAATAAGGCAAAATTGAGTATTTACTTCAAAGAATTGCAGGACATCTGTCAGTCATAGCACATACTTTCAACGAATGATGAGTAAGAAAATTGGTTATTTGGTCTTATCAACTGATTTATACAAGTAGTTATAACATTCTATAATATGTTAGGTTTATAGTTAGTTACAAAACTGTTTAAAGTGTCGATGGTCCATAATATTTGCTTCCTCTATATAAAATACAAACTCTGAATGTTTCTTACAACTACTTTGTGTGTTATTCAGAACTGTTTTTTTGAATATTAACAATTACTACGTGAGCTGTTAATAATTCATAGTAAGTTATTTTCCACACCTCAAGAACGTTGTGTATATAATGGTCTTGTAATTCCGTAATAGAATTTCAATTTTCTTCACAGTTGCTGAGTGTTCTAAGTAGAGCCACTGATTGTTAAACATTTATTAAACCATTTAATCATGATGATAGAAATAAATGGAGACAAAATATTCTTATATTTAGTCCTGAGTTGTGAAGCTCTAATTTGTTTATTCGTGAGAATGATACATATTTGGAATAACTACAGCTTTTTAAAAATCTTGCATTTTGACATTTCATGTGGTAAGATGCACATGTGCATTTTTAACATCCAGAAACTGTTAACAGAGTCTTCTCAGACGTCAAAATTACAATGTATATCCAGTTTTGGTTTCCAAATGAACTGATAATATCAAAAGTACAGTATTTTCAGATATGATAGAAAATACCATGGAGTTTGTATTTCTTTATTCCATAAATTATGTTGACTTTCTTGAATATTTGTAGCTTTTAATATTTAATTTGTGAATTTTTAGTTTTTACTTGATAGGTAGTAATAATAGTGAAAATAACAGATATTTTTACATAACAGTCTGAACAATACTAACCAAGTAACCTGTATGCTACATTGTATTGATAATATCTGTTTATTATAACTAGTTTCCTAAACTTCAGACACACATCTCGGCTGTTAAACAGAAAAGATATAGTTTCAAATAGTCAAGATCTTAGTTATAAGCTGTGGGTTTGTTAGAACAGTTTATACTTGCCATTAGATGGGTTTTATATGTCTGTGTCAAGCTAACACGGTGCACCTCTATCCCCGACAATCATTACGGTAGGGTGTACAAGAAATGTCGGAGTGTCCTTGTATACTAAAGTATTTTTTGGGCTGCTAAAGATATTTTAACATTTTTGTAGCATACTAGTTGTTATATTAATCATAATTTTATTAATTCTTATTTTTAGAATATTATTCACCATAAAGTTAAGTATTTGTGTTAGCTGACCTTATTTGTACAGGTGAGAACTTATTACAAAAAGGAGTTTTTTGGTTTTTAAATTAACCTCTAAGATAGCACCTTGACAAATATTAAAATTTCCACATACATGTAGCAGTTACATCACTGTAAAAGTACTGTGTAAATATGATATGTTATAAAGTACTAACATTACACTGGAGTGAATCTAGAAATGCTTTCTGTAGCTCTAACAACATGTGGTTAAAGAATATATACATTATCAGGTAAATTCTGTAACCACTAACATGTGTATAAATAATATATGTGTACATTATTGGATAAATTGTTGTAACTGTTGTTAAAAAACAGCATAGCTTGTAGGATTCAGTTACGTAGTAATAAAACATATCTCCTAAGCCATGATTATAAGCAACATAACTAGGAAGGTTATTACAGTGAAGTAATACATGAAAATTACTTTTACCATCTGTGTTTTGGGGCTGAATGTTTATTTATTGTGATTAGCATTACACATCAGTTGTGAAGGACAGTGGTTTGCCAGGACTGTTCGTGTCAATCACAGCTTCATGTTCATTTGAAGGAAAAGTAATTTTTCATTAAACCTTTTAGAAAAGTTGAAAAACCTGTACATTTGTAATATACAACTCTGAAGAAACAAAACATTCACACTGAAGAAGACACTGGATGAATGTTAATTGATTTTAATATAGATATGTAATGAACAGTAAGAAATCTGTAAGTGGATAAAATTATAATCTATTATTGAGTTGCTAAAGTAATATATTCACTAGAGAAATTGTAAAAACCAACAACATGTACACTAGTATGTTGTACATACCAATAGCTAATGTGAAATGTTAATTACTACCAGTGCTCATAACTTTTAATATCATATGAGAAGCTGTGCTCAGTGTGACTAGTATTGAATAGAATCTATACTGTAATGGTTTTAACAAGAACTGAAAACTTCACAAATATTTTTTATCAAGTGTGCTAGTTTGTGTTTGAAGTTCTTACAGAATGAATAGACTGCGTATAATGTTATCTTTGTTTCAGTTAAACAATATTCATTATACTTTGATCACCTAAACAAAACTCCTTTATATTACCAAACTGTTGTAAAGTTCTGGTGAGAAACCAAAACTTTATTAAGACAAAAGGATTTCTGTTTGTTGTTACACATCACAGAAACTTTTTCAAAATGTATTATATTTGCAATCATTAATAACACGTTTCTTAAACTAAATAGGACCTATTATGAATTAACATAGCTTGATCAAAATGGTAACAAATAGTTTTTCAGAATTCAAACTTGTAGCTTTCATCAAATTTTTGTCCAATAATATTTTGTATGCCTTGTTTTGTGACACTGATATTTTTAGAACATGTATTGAAATATGATAAATATAATCTCTCTCTGTAAAGAAATATTACTGTGGAAATTTCTTTGTACTGCTTTGGTCATCTGTTAAAACCACTGAGAGTGTAATTTCTTCAACGTATGTTTTCAGTGTTCTGACATAGCTGCTCTCTGCATGAACCTGGTATGTTTACTTATCTTCAGTGTAGAATATTTGTTTGAAAAGTTTTTAATTTAGTAACAGTGTTTTGCACATTCAGCATTTCATTAAGCTTTTGGCATTAGTGTTGAACTCTGTATTTTGTAACCACATGCATTTGTTTAGCATCTGAAATTGTCTTTTTCATAAATACTGTTCCCACTTCAAAGTTTAAACTACTGCCTAACTTACAAAACTGCTCAACTGCTAACTTGTTATAGTACACCACTTGCTATGTCTTGTCCCCCCTTTATGATGATGAAGCCTGCTTACCATATGTATCCATAATGCCTCTCCAGTAATTAAACTAGCTGTTTTTGTTAGATTGTTGTTCTGTTGATTTTGGTTTGTGGACTGACCTCTGTATCATACCTGATTGATGATGTAAATATTGATTGCTGAAGTTGTGCAAGGCTAAATCTGAAAGTATCATTTTGAAATTGTAAATCATAAAAATATTAATAAAGGTGATTAAAATATATGATGTATTTGTTTAAATAATATTATGCTGGTCTACTACTGTGATTTAGTAAAAATGTAATACTGTAGTGAGAAGAATGCTTCATAGCACTAACTCAGCATTCTGGTCATATAGCAAGGAGTCAAGGAAGGGCAGTGTTAAAGAAAGCTTGCCTGCTTACATGGATTATCCTTCACCATTTCTGCAGTGGCTCCTGTGGAACATTGAGAGCCAGATGGTAGTGGGTGGTTGATGGTTAACCATGTTTGCTATTAGTTGCATGTTCTGCAGGAAATTATTACCTTGAACCCCTTTCAGATGACTGTGGTCATCCACTGATTACCTCTAAAAGTAGTTTCTTTAGTGATTATATATTTTAAGTTTACATATTTGGCTGACCTGACCAATTGGACAATTTATCTTTCTTTTCAAACCTAGAGTTTTACTGTTGCACATCAAACTTTTAACCACTTAAGAACCTTGTTCTTCAGTTAGCCAGTAATGATGTCCATTCCTGTGTGTGCTGAAACTTTTCTTCAAGTTTAACCTGTAATGCAAAAAAAAACTACCAATATATAACCACCCCATGTCTCTAGGTGCTGTTTGATGCAGTGGAACACTTGGTGGAAGATATACATGTTTTAGCTGGACAGTTAACACTTATTGTCAACCTGAAGTTCAGAAATATGTAATATATTTGTTGTGTATTACAGTACTGATTTTAAATTCCTCATTTAATCTGTATGTGTGCAAGTTTGATGTAATAAGTGATTCAGAAAGCAAGTTTCTCATCCTAGCTGCTGTTTTACCTTTGTTCTGAATATGGGAAACATTCTTGTAATGTTGCAAATTGGGATCTTATCAGAAGTGTTCTTCAGTTGTAGGCAGGCTAGGTTCAAAGTTATGACCTCACCCGTGTGTGAAAGAGAGTTACCAGGTGTGGATATTTCTAGGTGCTGTGTTTCTTCCTAAGATAAGCCATCCGAGAGGAGACATATAGAATCCATATAAATGATAATATTCACCGGTAAAATCAAGAATACTATATACAAACTGTGTTTTATTAAACGTTCATTCTGTATTTTAATGCGTGTCCAATCTCATTTATACAGAGATTTTGCATTATTCCACAACAAGCATCTTGCCAGGCAACCTATCCCAATACTCTAAAGTTTATTCTGTTCAACAAGCGTTGAAAAGAACATAACACAGCAGTAATGATATTGGAGTTATCTGATGAACAAGAAAGTTTCATGATGCTCTGTCTAGAAGAATAACTTTGGAGATAAATGCCTGAGTTGTACCAATAGTGTATCACCTAATGGGACAGATACATCTGTTTTTTTCAGACAAGATGGTAACCAGCTTGGCATAGAGCCGAGTTTTATTTCTGAATAATAGACAAAATTGTTTGTTAAACAAAAAGTAAACAAACAAAATGGCTGTCTTTTGGTTTTAATATTTTGAAACTATAATAATACCTACACACACAAAATTTTTACTCACAAATACAAAATGTTGTCTCTTTTTCTGCTTTTATTTAACTCTGTCTTGTTCAGGTTTTTGATATACGTAAATTGTTAAATATGTGAAACATAACTAATAATATGACCTCACACATGCATATAAACTAAATATATAACTGCATCCTTGTAGGATTTAGACCTACCACAGTTACCCAATGTAAATTTATTCCAAATCTCTCTGAGAAACAAATTCTGTATTTTACTAGTATTTGTTAAAAAGCACCTTGAACAAATTACATCTTCATAAGACTACAACAGTGGCTAATGATTCATCTATAATTAAAAGGGTTATATTTATTATTTAATGTCTTATTTCAGATACTATTTTGTAATCAATGATGGTTAGTGTTTACATACTTTACAGTATCCATTATGTTTCTCATAAATTACTACCTTATGCACGTGTCAGAAACTTGACATTGGACAAAAACAATTATTACTAATAGGATAAACACTTGTAGTGTGTCTACAAGAAGGTTAATTGTAATAACCCTCAGCTATCTTTAGATTTGTTAACCAGAAGGTGTAACATACAAAACAAATCTTACTCCGCTCCACTATTAAAAACTGTTTCTCGAAGCTATTATTTACTTTTATCTAAGTTTAAAATATTGACTGTGGAATATCAGGAAAATCAGTTCAGAATAACCTGAATTATTAGTACTGAAGACCAAAACTAGCAATAGATGCTAAATCTTAAAGTGAATATGACTGGAGAACCAAACTGCCATGTCTTACAAGGCCATGCATACATACAGTTACGTGTTTATACAAGATACGTCACTGGTGGAATATATTTTAACTTTAACTTCCTTCTCAAGATATTAAAATCATACTTAACACTAATTTATGACAATCTCTGAATGAAATTTCTTTATGGCCAGATGGTTAAGGCACTTGAATCCAAGGTCATGGGTTCAATCCCCTCACACCAAATATGCTCACCTTTCAGCCGTGGGGTTGTTATAATGTAAAGGTCAATCCTGCTATTCATTGGTAAAAAAGAATAGCCCAAGAGATGGCAGTGGGTGATGACTAGTTGCCTTCCCTCTAGTTTCACACTGCTAAATTAGGGACAGATAGTCCTTGAGTAGCTTTGTGCAAAATTAAAAAACAACAACATATCCTTCTTGTATAGTTATCATCACACAAGAAAAAAAGAAAATCAACTGTCATTTTCTCTACCAAAATGACTAGGTGTGGTAATTGACACAAGCTTTCATAAGTATGTAATTTAGAACAATAATGCTTTCAGAATTATGTTAAAACAGGAGTTCAAAATTTTCAGAGTAATTGTTGGTAGTTTGATTCACATAACCTTGTGAAAAGAAAATAATTAACAGCCACAAGTAATGTTAATTAGGAACATCTGGTTCAGTACATTTGTATTATAAAACCTTATCTACAAAGTTTAAAAATAATTAACGAAGGAGAGTAACCAATAATACACACACTAAAAGTCAAATGTTTAAAACAGGAAGTAAAACCTTGGTTATGTCAGACAAATCAAACTAAGTTCAGTTTCTAAGAGTACAGCTGTTAGCTGGCACATGAGGCTTAAGGGCTCAATCTGATTCAAGAAAGAACATTCCAGGTGGGGCTAATGACTTATGAAGGACAGAGAGAACTAGGGTCTCAATTTTTCTCTCTTCTATTATCTTAAAGTATTCAATAAAGCCGCCTGACATAAGATAGCTGTGGAAGTTTCAAAGCACTTGCCAAAGAGAGCCAGGTCAAAAAACAATTTCATTGTCACTTTTAAATGAAGTAGGTTCCACCTCCATGCAATACACCATTGTCAATATGTGTGCCATTTCAACTATTAAATCTCAGTTGAAGAACAAAAAAGACAGACAGGTGCATAGTGACCTTACAAATTAAACGCTGATGCCTTGTGAACGACTGCATGACTCTAAGCATTAGGATGGTTGGGTGTATGATTCTGGATCATGGCTGCTTTAGAGGAAGTGGAAAGGTACCATGAAAACAGAAACCAGAGTTGATCTAATCATTCTGGTACTACCAACAGAATCCAGCAAGGAGTTGAATTAATCACAGCTAACATACAAATTATTTGGAAAGCATAGAGATGCATTCCCATCCAGTACTGACTGAAAACATCCATTGCCACTGCCTAAGAATGAAGTATCAGAGATCAAAATGCTGGTAGTTAAGTCACAAGTGACAAACACATCGATTATCAGCATCCCAAATGGAACACATCCAATGCAAAACCTTGAGATGCAGCATCCACAATGTTATGAGAATACAGTTTGGTCAAGACAATTGATCTGCCACCAGATTCATCATATAGCAGAGGAACACCTATCAGAGAATTGTTCCAATCAAAATGCCACTTGAGAACGAAGATGTTGCTAAATACAGAGACTAGCATGATTTGTTCATGATTTTCAGTCCCATATGGACAACTGAATGAGGAATACATATGGTGCCTACCCCCAAAAAAGAACCATCCATGCAGTTGAAGGGGGGGCATGAATAAGTTAAACTGTCTGTTCCACAGGGTGGAGCCAGATAGGAATCAGCTAAAGCCAACTGATATACAAGTTGAAAAAAAACACCCAGAGGGACAATTTATTGTATTTGAGTGAAGATGGATTTCTTGGTTTTGATAATAAAGCCTGCCTTAGTTGCTTCTGAAGATAGAATCAGGATTTAACATTCTTCCAACTGACAAGATGGTACCAACAGTAACCAGTCCATACATGTAATGGGTGAGCACAGACCTTAAAATGGAGGTGACAAGAAAGCACTTGTACAATTTAGTGGAACATATATGGTGCCAATGTGTGTCCAAAGAGCAGAGCCCTGAACCACAGCACCTGACCCCTGTACACAAAACACAGCAGTATGATGATTCCACTATGGAAGCATGCACTTGATCATCCACAGTCCTGACAAGAAAAGTGAGAAATAACTCCATTATGAACTTAAGAGGATGTAGGAATCGATGTAGATGAAAATTATTGACAACTGAATGCCAAAGTCCTGTCTTTTGGACATAACTAAGAGATAGGAATAAAACCTTGGAAGAACTTGGATGTCTCTCTCCATGCTCCCTTGACAAAAAAATCTGATAGTCCTGGAATGAAGTTCTGAAACCTAAGGATCTTTAGAAACACTATAGATTGAGTGGATAATAATGGCAAAGATGTGAAATGAATGGCTAATCTTAAAGCAATGACCTGCTGAGCCACGGATCCAAGCTTTTTCACATCCAGAAATTCTCAAAACAGACCCCAAAGGCATATAATAATCACTGCTGTCCTAATGGCATTTTGACCAAGTGGAGAAATCTTGTAGATATAGTCAGAATCTATTTTTATTAACAGTGCAAGAGGGGCTGATGACAGGATTCATGACACACGAATAGGGGGTGGAACTACAACTCCCTGTAGGAACTGAAGAAAGTTGAAAATCCAAAGACAAGGATGAATGTATATGGGCAACATCAACCCTAGATTATCAAGACTCTGGAACAACTACAGAAATCAAGGGTCGAAAAGGGAGTCTCACATAACTCATGGAAGGTAGAAGCTGGTAGATGAACACCCTGTAACAACGTATCTCTATCCAACATACAAGCTAAGAGACTAGGGAAAGTGCAGAAACTGACAACTGAACCATAGTAGATGCTAACGATAATTTGGTGAATGCAACAAAAGTTAGAGGAATGATAAATATCTGTGCATTATTGTTAGGGTGAGACAAGTCCTAGAAAATTGTGATCCATTTAGGTTGATCATAGACTGTTTTGGAACTCTACATTTTCAGCATTGGGACTATTCTTTGATTCTAAACATGCACCACTGCGTGGTGGTGGTAGGCTAAGACATGGTCTGACGAACATGGCAAACAAAACATAGCTGTCCCTTCAGGAAACTGAGCAGTAAACCTTCTTGCATGAACCAAAATTTCAGTGGATGGAAGAAGAACTAGATGTCTGCTATCAAACTCAAAAGTCACAGAGAAAGACCCACAACATCACATGTCCAATCTATACCAACAAAAAGGAAATGACAGAATAAAGAAAGGTGTTGAAAAAACAAATCTAAGTTCATTCCAGAATGTCCAAGATTGCTCATAAGTGTAGCCTCAGAGCCCAATGGAGAAATGCCATCAGACTGAATTCACATCTCCATCTCACTACTAACAAGACCATGGAGAGTCTCAAATAAGAGTGCCTATTGGCTCTTTGGCTGTTGAGTGATGATGTTAGACATCAGAGGTGGAATAGAAGTTAGTTGATCTGCCCCTGTCAGAAATAGTAAACTGGGAATTCATGCCACATGTTGGATGCCAAAAAATATATTTTAAGAAAATCAACAAGATAACACAAAGGATACTCAAAGTATCTTCAATAACCACATTACACAAAAACTAATCAACAAAGAGTTATAGCATTATTAAAATGAGTTATTTATATAGCTGCACTCCACAGGAGAGTGAATTAATGTAGATGCTGAGTGTCATGAGAAGAATATGCTATGGGGAATAAAAACACTCACGCAAGACAAAATGATCTGTTACTCAGACCAAACTTTTCAGGACCATAAGTTATATGATCTGTTACTCAGACCAAACTTTTCAGGACCATAAGTTATATGATCTGTTACTCAGACCAAACTCTTCAGGACCATAAGTTATATGATTTTTTACTCAGACCAAACTCTTCAGGACCATAAGTTATATGATTTGTTACTCAGATCAAACTTTTCAGGACCATAAGTTATAAAATTGTTTTACCAGAAAATCCACCAATGAAATTTCCAAATTACCTGATAATGTGTTCACATCTGTTTCTTCCTCATTCTCTGGTACCTAGAAAGGAACTGGAAGTAACAACAAAAAACAGTGATAATACCAAATTTTGAGTCTACTAAACTTTTCTTTAATAACATTTGATTTTTATGGTTTTTCTCTTAATCTCACAATTAATATTCACCAACCAGAAGTAAGCATAAAGTATTTTAATGTGGATATATTCTGTAACAAACATCCTCACTAGATCATTACAAGTTGGCACCTGGATCAATAAAAATTTCATCATATCTAGAATTCATACCAACTGCATTTACCCAAAAACTGTAATGGTACTATCAACTAATATCACCAGTACGTACAAGAGAAAATACCTTAAAATAGCAGCATTAAGTACCAATATCTCAACTTAAATAATTACAACATACACGAGAGAGTCTGTCACCAAAACATACTTCATAATTATAACATGCACGAAGTCTGTCACCAAAATATACCTAATAATTACAACATACACAAGAGAGTCTGTCATTAAAACATACTTCATAATTATAACATGCACGAAGTCTGTCACCAAAATATACCTAATAATTACAACATACACGAGAGAGTCTGTCATTAAAACATACCTAATAATTACAACATACACGAGAGAGTCTGTCACCAAAATATACCTAATAATTACAACATACACAATAGAGTCTGTCATTAAAACATACCTCATAATTATAACATGCACGAAGTCTGTCACCAAAATATACCTAATAATTACAACATACACCGAGAGAGTCTGCCATTAAAACATACCTAATAATTACAACATACACAGGAGAGTCTGTCACCAAAATATACCTAATAATTACAACATACACAATAGAGTCTGTCATTAAAACATACTTCATAATTATAACATGCACGAGTCTGTCACCAAAATATACCTAATAATTACAACATACTGCAGAGAGTCTGCCATTAAAACATACCTAATAATTACAACATACACGAGAGAGTCTGTCACCAAAATATACCTAATAATTACAACATACACGAGAGAGTCTGTCACCAAAATATACCTAATAATTACAACATACACACGAGAGTCTGTCACCAAAACATACTTCATAATTATAACATGCACCAGTCTGTCACCAAAACATACCTAATAATTACAACATACCCAGAGAGTCTGTCATTAAAACACACTTCATAATTATAACATGCACGCAGTCTGTCACCAAAATATACCTAATAATTACAACATACACGAGAGAGTCTGCCATTAAAACACACCTAATAATTACAACATACACAAGAGAGTCTGTCACCAAAATATACCTGATAATTATAACATACACTAGAGAGTCTGTCATTAAAACATACCTAATAATTACAACATACACAAGAGAGTCTGTCATTAAAACACGCCTAATAATTACAACATACACGAGGAGAGTCTGTCATTAAAACAGCCTAATAATTACAACATAATGAGAGAGTCTGTCATTAAAACATACCTAATAATTACAACATACACGAGAGAGTCTGTCATTAAAACATACCTAATAATTACAACATACACGAGAGACTGTCATTAAAACATACCTAATAATTACAACATACACGAGAGAGTCTGTCACTAAAATATACCTAATAATTACAACATACACGTAGAGAGTCTGTCACCAAAATATACCTAATAATTACAACATACACGAGAGTCTGTCATTAAAACATACTTCATAATTATAACATGCACCGAGTCTGTCACCAAAAATATACCTAATAATTACAACATACACGAGAGTCTGTCATTAAAACATACTTCATAATTATAACATACACAATAGAGTCTGTCATTAAAACATACCTAATAATTACAACATAGAGTCTGTCATTAAAACACACCTAATAATTACAACATACACGAGTCTGTCACCAAAATATACCTAATAATTACAACATACACGAGAGAGTCTGCCATTAAAACACACCTAATAATTACAACATACACGAGAGAGTCTGTCATTAAAACACACTTCATAATTATAACATGCACGAGTCTGTCACCAAAATATACCTAATAATTACAACATACACGAGAGAGTCTGCCATTAAAACACACCTAATAATTACAACATACACGAGAGAGTCTGTCATTAAAACATACCTAATAATTACAACATACACGAGAGAGTCTGTCATTAAAACATACCTAATAATTACAACATACACGAGAGAGTCTGTCACCAAAATATACCTAATAATTACAACATACACGAGAGAGTCTGTCATTAAAATATACCTAATAATTACAACATACACGAGAGAGTCTGTCACTAAAATATACCTAATAATTACAACACACAGAGAGTCTGTCACCAAAATATACCTAATAATTACAACATACACGAGAGAGTCTGTCATTAAAACATACTTCATAATTATAACATGCAGAGGTCTGTCACCAAAATATACCTAATAATTACAACATACACGAGAGAGTCTGTCATTAAAACATACTTCATAATTATAACATACGTAGAAGTCTGTCACCAAAATATACCTAATAATTACAACATACACAATAGAGTCTGTCATTAAAACACACCTAATAATTACAACATACCGAGAGAGTCTGTCATTAAAACACACCTAATAATTACAACATACACGAGGTCTGTCACCAAAATATACCTAATAATTACAACATACACATTAGAGAGTCTGCCATTAAAACACACCTAATAATTACAACATACACGAGAGTCTGTCATTAAAACACACTTCATAATTATAACATGCACGAGTCTCTCACCAAAATATACCTAATAATTACAACATACACGAGAGAGTCTGCCATTAAAACACACCTAATAATTACAACATACACGAGAGAGTCTATCATTAAAACATACCTAATAATTACAACATACACGAGAGAGTCTGTCATTAAAACATACCTAATAATTACAACATACACGAGAGTCTGTCACCAAAATATACCTAATAATTACAACATACACGAGAGAGTCTGTCATTAAAACATACCTAATAATTACAACATACACGAGAGAGTCTGTCATTAAAACACGCCTAATAATTACAACATACACGAGAGAGTCTGTCATTAAAACACGCCTAATAATTACAACATAATAGAGAGAGTCTGTCATTAAAACACGCCTAATAATTACAACATACACGAGAGAGTCTGTCATTAAAACATACCTAATAATTACAACATACACGAGAGAGACTGTCATTAAAACATACCTAATAATTACAACATACACGAGAGAGTCTGTCACTAAAATATACCTAATAATTACAACATACACGAGAGAGTCTGTCACCAAAACATACTTCATAGTTATAACATGCACGAGTCTGTCACCAAAATATACCTAATAATTACAACATACATGAGAGAGTCTGTCATTAAAACATACTTCATAATTACAACATACACGAGAGGTCTGTCATTAAAACATACTTCATAATTATAACATACACGCAGAGAGTCTGTCATTAAAACATACCTAATAATTACAACATACACGAGAGTCTGTCATTAAAACATACTTCATAATTATAACATACACGAGAGAGTCTGTCATTAAAACATACTTCATAATTATAACATGCACGAGTCTGTAACCAAAACATACCTAATAATTACAACATACACAAGAGAGTCTGTCATTAAAACATACTTCATAATTATAACATGCACGAGTCTGTCACCAAAATATACCTAATAATTACAACATACACGAGAGGTCTGCCATTAAAACATACCTAATAATTACAACATACACGAGAGAGTCTGTCACCAAAATATACCTAATAATTACAACATACACGAGAGAGTCTGTCACCAAAATATACCTAATAATTACAACATACACACGAGGTCTGTCACCAAAACATACTTCATAATTATAACATGCAGAGAGTCTGTCACCAAAACATACCTAATAATTACAACATACACGAGAGAGTCTGTCATTAAAACACACTTCATAATTATAACATACACGAGTCTGTCACCAAAATATACCTAATAATTACAACATACACGTAGAGAGTCTGCCATTAAAACACACCTAATAATTACAACATACACAAGAGAGTCTGTCACCAAAATATACCTGATAATTATAACATACACGGAGAGTCTGTCATTAAAACATACCTAATAATTACAACATACACAAGAGAGTCTGTCATTAAAACCGCCTAATAATTACAACATACACGAGAGGTCTGTCATTAAAACACGCCTAATAATTACAACATAATGGGAGAGTCTGTCATTAAAACACGCCTAATAATTACAACATACAGAGAGGTCTGTCATTAAAACATACCTAATAATTACAACATACACGAGAGAGACTGTCATTAAAACATACCTAATAATTACAACATACATGCGAGAGAGTCTGTCACTAAAATATACCTAATAATTACAACATACACGCAGAGAGTCTGTCACCAAAATATACCTAATAATTACAACATACACGAGAGTCTGTCATTAAAACATACTTCATAATTATAACATGCTGCGGAGTCTGTCACCAAAATATACCTAATAATTACAACATACGAGAGAGAGTCTGTCATTAAAACATACTTCATAATTATAACATACACAATAGAGTCTGTCATTAAAACACACCTAATAATTACAACATACACAAGAGAGTCTGTCATTAAAACACACCTAATAATTACAACATACACGAAGTCTGTCACCAAAATATACCTAATAATTACAACATACACAGAGAGAGTCTGCCATTAAAACACACCTAATAATTACAACATACACGAGAGAGTCTGTCATTAAAACACACTTCATAATTATAACATGCACGAGTCTGTCACCAAAATATACCTAATAATTACAACATACACGAGAGAGTCTGCCATTAAAACACACCTAATAATTACAACATACACGAGAGTCTGTCATTAAAACATACCTAATAATTACAACATACACGAGAGTCTGTCATTAAAACATACCTAATAATTACAACATACACGAGGAGGTCTGTCACCAAAATATACCTAATAATTACAACATACACGAGAGAGTCTGTCATTAAAATATACCTAATAATTACAACATACACGAGAGAGTCTGTCACTAAAATATACCTAATAATTACAACATACACGAGAGAGTCTGTCACCAAAATATACCTAATAATTACAACATACACGAGAGAGTCTGTCATTAAAACATACTTCATAATTATAACATGCACGAGGTCTGTCACCAAAATATACCTAATAATTACAACATACACGAGAGGTCTGTCATTAAAACATACTTCATAATTATAACATGCAGGTCTGTCACCAAAATATACCTAATAATTACAACATACACAATAGAGTCTGTCATTAAAACACACCTAATAATTACAACATACACGAGAGTCTGTCATTAAAACACACCTAATAATTACAACATACGAGAAGTCTGTCACCAAAATATACCTAATAATTACAACATACTGCGAGAGAGTCTGCCATTAAAACACACCTAATAATTACAACATACACGAGAGTCTGTCATTAAAACACACTTCATAATTATAACATGCACCCAGTCTCTCACCAAAATATACCTAATAATTACAACATACACGAGAGAGTCTGCCATTAAAACACACCTAATAATTACAACATACAGCGAGAGTCTGTCATTAAAACATACCTAATAATTACAACATACACCTAGAGAGTCTGTCATTAAAACATACCTAATAATTACAACATACATGCCGAGAGTCTGTCACCAAAATATACCTAATAATTACAACATACACGAGAGAGTCTGTCATTAAAACATACCTAATAATTACAACATACACCAGAGAGTCTGTCATTAAAACCATCTAATAATTACAACATACACGAGAGAGTCTGTCATTAAAACACGCCTAATAATTACAACATAATGAGAGAGTCTGTCATTAAAAAACGCCTAATAATTACAACATACCGCGAGAGAGTCTGTCATTAAAACATACCTAATAATTACAACATACCACAGAGAGACTGTCATTAAAACATACCTAATAATTACAACATACCGAGAGAGTCTGTCACTAAAATATACCTAATAATTACAACATACACAGAGAGTCTGTCACCAAAACATACTTCATAGTTTATATTACATGCAGTCTGTCACCAAAATATACCTAATAATTACAACATACATGAGAGAGTCTGTCATTAAAACATACTTCATAATTACAACATACACGAGAGTCTGTCATTAAAACATACTTCATAATTATAACATACACGAGAGAGTCTGTCATTAAAACATACCTAATAATTACAACATACACGAGAGTCTGTCATTAAAACATACTTCATAATTATAACATACACGGAGAGTCTGTCATTAAAACATACTTCATAATTATAACATGCAGGTCTGTAACCAAAACATACCTAATAATTACAACATACACAAGAGAGTCTGTCATTAAAACATACTTCATAATTATAACATGCACGAGTCTGTCACCAAAATATACCTAATAATTACAACATACACGAGAGAGTCTGTCATTAAAACACACCTAATAATTACAACATACACGAGAGAGTCTGTCATTAAAACATACCTAATAATTACAACATACACGAGAGAGTCTGTCATTAAAACATACCTAATAATTACAACATACACAAGAGAGTCTGTCACCAAAATATACCTAATAATTACAACATACACAAGAGAGTCTGTCATTAAAACATACCTAATAATTACAACATACATGAGAGAGTCTGTCACCAAAATATACCTAATAATTACAACATACACGAGAGAGTCTGTCATTAAAACATACTTCATAATTACAACAAACATGAGAGAGTCTGTCACCAAAATATACCTAATAATTACAACATACATGAGAGAGTCTGTCATTAAAACATACTTCATAATTATAACATGCACGAAGTCTGTCACCAAAATATACCTAATAATTACAACATACACGAGAGGTCTGTCATTAAAACATACCTAATAATTACAACATACAGAGAGAGTCTGTCATTAAAACCGCCTAATAATAACAACATACGAGAGAGTCTGTCATTAAAACCACGCCTAATAATTACAACATAATGAGAGAGTCTGTCATTAAAACACGCCTAATAATTACAACATACACGAGAGAGTCTGTCATTAAAACATACCTAATAATTACAACATACACGAGAGAGTCTGTCACTAAAATATACCTAATAATTACAACATACCGACGAGAGTCTGTCACCAAAATATACCTAATAATTACAACATACACGAGAGAGTCTGTCATTAAAACATACTTCATAATTATAACATACGCGAGTCTGTCACCAAAATATACCTAATAATTACAACATACACGAGAGTCTGTCATTAAAACATACTTCATAATTATAACATGCACGAAGTCTGTCACCAAAATATACCTAATAATTACAACATACACAATAGAGTCTGTCATTAAAACACACCTAATAATTACAACATACAGAGAGTCTGTCATTAAAACACACCTAATAATTACAACATACACGAGTCTGTCACCAAAATATACCTAATAATTACAACATACACGAGAGAGTCTGCCATTAAAACACACCTAATAATTACAACATACGAGACGAGTCTGTCATTAAAACACACTTCATAATTATAACATGCACGGAGGTCTGTCACCAAAATATACCTAATAATTACAACATACACGAGAGGTCTGCCATTAAAACACACCTAATAATTACAACATACACGAGAGTCTGTCATTAAAACATACCTAATAATTACAACATACACGAGAGAGTCTGTCACAAAATATACCTAATAATTACAACATACACGAGAGTCTGTCATTAAAATATTCCTAATAATTACAACATACACGAGAGAGTCTGTCATTAAAACATACTTCATAATTATAACATGCACGAAGTCTGTCACCAAAACATACCTAATAATTACAACATACAGAGAGAGTCTGTCATTAAAACACACTTCATAATTATAACATGCAGGTCTGTCACCAAAATATACCTAATAATTACAACATACGAGAGAGTCTGCCATTAAAACACACCTAATAATTACAACATACAGAGAGTCTGTCATTAAAACATACCTAATAATTACAACATACACGAGAGTCTGTCATTAAAACATACCTAATAATTACAACATACACGAGAGAGTCTGTCACCAAAATATACCTAATAATTACAACATACAGAGAGAGTCTGTCATTAAAACATACCTAATAATTACAACATACAGAGAGTCTGTCATTAAAACAGCCTAATAATTACAACATACAGAGAGTCTGTCATTAAAACAGCCCTAATAATTACAAAATAATGAGAGAGTCTGTCATTAAAACACGCCTAATAATTACAACATACAGAGAGAGTCTGTCATTAAAACATACCTAATAATTACAACATACAGGAGAGACTGTCATTAAAACATACCTAATAATTACAACATACGACGAGAGTCTGTCACTAAAATATACCTAATAATTACAACATACACGAGAGAGTCTGTCACCAAAACATACTTCATAATTATAACATGCGAGGTCTGTCACCAAAATATACCTAATAATTACAACATACACGAGAGAGTCTGTCATTAAAACATACTTCATAATTACAACATACGAGAGGTCTGTCATTAAAACATACCTAATAATTACAACATACCGCGAGAGTCTGTCATTAAAACATACTTCATAATTATAACATACACGAGAGTCTGTCATTAAAAAACATACCTAATAATTACAACATACACGAGTCTGTCATTAAAACATACTTCATAATTATAACATACGAGAGAGGTCTGTCATTAAAACATACTTCATAATTATAACATGCACGAAGTCTGTAACAAAACATACCTAATAATTACAACATACACTAGAGAGTCTGTCATTTAAAACATACTTCATAATTATAACATGCACGAGAGTCTGTCACCAAAATATACCTAATAATTACAACATACTGCGGGGGAGTCTGTCATTAAAAACACACCTAATAATTACAACATACCACGAGAGTCTGTCATTAAAACATACCTAATAATTACAACATACACGAGAGTCTGTCATTAAAGCGTACCTAATAATTACAACATACACAAGAGAGTCTGTCACCAAAATATACCTAATAATTACAACATACACAAGAGAGTCTGTCATTAAAACATACCTAATAATTACAACATACATGAGAGGTCTGTCACCAAAATATACCTAATAATTACAACATACACGAGAGAGTCTGTCATTAAAACATACTTCATAATTACAACATACATGAGAGGTCTGTCACCAAAATATACCTAATAATTACAACATACGAGAGAGTCTGTCATTAAAACATACTTCATAATCATAACATGCGCAGTCTGTCACCAAAATATACCTAATAATTACAACATACACAATAGAGTCTGTCATTAAAACACACCTAATAATTACAACATACACGAGAGTCTGTCATTAAAACATACTTCATAATTATAACATACGAGGTCTGTCATTAAAACATACCTAATAATTACAACATACATGATAGAGACCATCATTAAAACACACCTAATAATTACAACATCACGAGAGGTTCTGTCATTAAAACATACCTAATAATTACAACATACATGAGAGAGTCTGTTTTTAAAACATATATGAGTGTCTGTTATGAAAACATACCTAATAATTACAACATACACAAGAGAGTCTGTCATTAAAACATACCTAATAATTACAACATACATGATAGAGAGACCATCATTAAAACACACCTAATAATTACAACATGAGAGAGGTTCTGTCATTAAAACATACCTAATAATTACAACATACATGAGAGAGTCTGTTTTAAAACATATATGAGTGTCTGTTATGAAAACATACCTAATAATTACAACATACACAAGAGAGTCTGTCATTAAAACATACCTAATAATTACAACATACATGATAGAGACCATCATTAAAACACACCTAATAATTACAACATACATAATAGAGACCATCATTGAAACATACTTAATAATGCACAAGAGAGGACGTTATTAAAACAACCAGTACTACACAAGTTTAAAAACACATGTAAAACATGATTTAAAAAGTCATGAAACATAATTGGTGATAACACAAAACAATTTTACCATTATTTCCAGTATTGATATTTATCTTTGTTAGAAATATATGAATTAATTAAAAGTCAACTTTTCAAAAGAAAAACAAGGTTTATAATAATTGTTTTCAATACCTTCTTATCCAAGAAAGAAGATTCAATGTAAAAGTATATTTACATTTATTAACATCTTATTTTCTACCATAATATTAAATTCTTATATAACATAACATGTTTAAAATAAGAAAAATGAGCTGAATTTCACGTTCATAATTTAACATAAAACTGACTACATTGGAAGCATTCATGATTTGACAGAGAACAATAACTTAACTTTACATGTACGTGAGAGAAGATCTCTAAATACCAGATATAGAACACACTTACAGAGTCAAGCTACACATGTTGTTGGCATAACTGGTAAAAACCTTTAGCAAACACATACATGGTGATAGATGTTAGCATGTTTTTCAAAACATCCAAAAATTCCACTATTTCTATCACATAACAGAACTTGGAATAATGAGTTTCTTTCAAAACAAATAATTACAATATGCTGTGGCAATTTTGTAACTGAACTTAAAGAAACAGTATGTTTAATAGTGAATTATCAGTTCCTTTTAATCAAAACTTAAACAAGGCACATATTTGCACCATTAGCCACCCTGAAAGCTGTCCCAGCCAAAATCTGTATTGACAAGTTTCACTGCTCTCCAAAAGCGCAATGAATATTTATAATGGCTGATTGAATATAAACAAAAACAAACAACTTTAGAATTACGTTTGTACACTAAACTGGCACTAAATTTAAGTAAAGATCGTGTGGTAAACATGTTTATAATTCTATTTTGAGTGATGTTTTAAAACTTGCTAGAATATATATTAATATTGTAGACTTATCTTGATTTTGATAAAATACAAAACACATTAACTTTATTTTGATTAAAGATATTGTTCAATTACCAACTTGATTTTAAAATCTTATTTCAGAGTGTACAACTACCAACTTTAGAAAATGTAATATATTTGGTGGTTTTTCAGTTACCAACTCTAGAAAATGTAATGTATTCAGGGGTATCCAATTAACAACTTTAGAAAATGTAACACATTTTAGGATGTTCAATTACCAATTTGATATTAAAGAACTTAAATGTTTAGAAAATGTAACATATTTGGGGGTGTTCAATTACTGACTTAACTTCAAAGATCTAAAATGTTTAAAAAATATTTGTGGATGTTTAATTAACAACTTGGCTTTGAAGAACTTAAATGTTTAGAAAATGTAACTTATTTGGGAGTGTTCAATTACCAACTTCAGAAAACGTAAAGCATTTTGGGGTGTTCAATTACCAACTTCAAGCGTAAAGCATTTTGGGGTGTTCAATTACCAACTTGAGTTTAAAGAACTGAAATGTTTAGAAAGTGTAATGTATTGATTGAAATAACTAAACATAATAAACATTGTTTCAAGTTGAAACCACACAAATGACTCTCAATAAAAGTTAATGACTATAATTCAACCGAAACACTGACCAGTTATCTTTCTCACACTGAAGTGATAACCTTTATTGTTTAATATTTTCAAGATCCTATCACACCATCCCCACGTGTTTGTTACAGGTGTTTTGGAAACATACACCACAATGAAAAGTTTTTTTAAGAGTTATGAACATGCCTTTCAAGAAGCAATTTAACCATTTAATAAGTTACTTTGTAAGGTTTGTTTTAAGAATGAGAGAGAGAGAGTCAGAAGAAACTGTTCATTAGCTACCTAAGTTGGTTGAATAATTATGTTAATTACATGGTGTTGGGGCTCATGTTTCCACTGAAGTCTCTCACATGTCAGCTAAAAATAACCTTGGGATAGTAACACCCAACAACAAGTGAAACAATGACCTTAATATGGAAACTAATATTAGGTTGGACAATTTTAAAAGTTGCTTTGTAAAACAAAGTTTAGAAAAATTGTAAATAGTAAATTACAGTTTCTCCGTTAGAGTTTACTTTATTCAAACTGGGTAAAAACAGGAGGAACATGGTTTAGACATGAAACACTTACATTTTCATAATTATATATTTATATTACATTATTTAATGAATTTCATATCAGCTACTTATACACATCTGTTGTTAAATCTATTCTATTTAAGCAATTCCGTATGAGATAATTACTCCTTTATGTTATTCTATTTTCATTTAGCCGATGTAGTTTTATGAAAACTTCTCATATCGACCAGACTACAACTTCATCAGTGTCATGTATAAAAACCTACCCAAGAACAATTCATTTGTACTGCACATAACAAGCTGAAATCCAATTTCTATATAACTTAAGTTTCTCTTCTCTTTAGCCTAATACCAACAATCTAATAATTAAGGTTGTGGAAAGAAGGTAGATAGTTATCATTTTGAGAAGAAAAAGATTTATATATATAGAAATATATATATATACATATAATATACATTACTTCATTTAACAATCCTAACATTATCATTAGCACCTGGTATTTTCAGATGCTAACAAAATCAAATAATAAGTACAAACCAAATCAAGTTTACAACATGTGACCAGCCAAGTGCCACGTTTCTGCATTAGGTGATACTTTTTCATTTCTTTTTTATAAATAGTAGAGATACCTAACAATATAAAACCAAAATCTTTAATTTAATAACAACAACATTTAGGAGAAAATATAAATTAAAGTTGTTCACAGACTGAATATGTGATATCAGTTCTTCAGAGACAAAACTGAAATTTGATGTTAAAACTTTGGCTCTTACCCTGTACAAAATATTTTGCAGTATCCATTTTACCCACAAGTTTAGTATTCATGGTCAGGGTTTTCTGTTTGTTTATTATGGTATATATTAATAGTTTTTAAAGTGGCCTACACGAAGAATAGGAATAGATCATTAAATATTCCAATAAACTGTGACAGTCTCACAATTAGAAAACATTTTCTTAAACAAGATATTATAATCATTTATAATAATAATTGTTTTGTTTTTTTCTGGTACACTTACAGTTTGAGAGAAACAAACAAGTTTTAAAAATCTGATACAATCTTTTTTCATTATTATACCTGCAGTTTCACCCAATTATATATTACATAGCTTATCATAACAATACCTTCATGAATTACTTTCATTTAGTGATATTCAATACTTTAGTTTCTAACAAGTTCACCACTACATCTCTAATGACAAACATATTTAAAATATAAAATTAAATAAACTTTACTTCTACACTCACACTTCCCTCTCCATAAAACATATCTAGCTTATACGTGAGTCCAGCAATATAAAGTTGTAGTAGTTATTCAATAAATACACTAACATTTCAAGGACTTAACAAGTCAGAACATTTGAAGAAATCTCACAGTATTTCCAAGGATATAAAAAACAAAGTTTGAAATACAAGCTAATAAAAATATGATTACCATATTGACCTGTAATGACAAAATATATCAGAAACTATTTCACACTACAGTAAAAAACAGCTTCTGGTTCCAAATCAACAAATACATCTGTCTGAAATAAATTTAATATACACTTAATATAAACAGATTTAACACGATACAAATTAATGATAGAAAACTAAACTTTTGAGGGCTACCAAATATTTATGAAGTCCATCTTTTACCAACCCATAAAGTTACATAAAATATATAGTATGATTTTATTAAGTAAATGAAGGAAATCTTACTATGTTCTTTTCCTAATATGATAAAAGAAACAAATGTACTAGATTTAGAAAGATTTTAGACACATTTCAGATAGCTGTTTTACTCACTTATATCCAGTTCATACAATTGTACAAACCCAAAATAATAAAGCTCTCTCTCATTCAAATGAAAGATTATAATAACTTCACAATTAAATCTATCATTACTACTCAATATTCACAGAAACAAACAACAAATTATTGAAGAAAATTTATGACAGTTACACAACAGTTTTGAAACACATTTGTTCTTCACCAACTGTATGTACTAAACATCCACTCAACCAGACACCAGTTTCTAAAGTACACTTCTGTCACCCCGTGAGAGGGTGGAGATCCACTTACCTTCTCTTCACTACTCAACATTCCTATAGTGGGGTAGAATCCACCTTTAGGTATACATACTTCTTTCCTGCCTATTGTTTTTCCATTCCTGGTAAAGAACACCTGTTCAAAGACCATACTATTTCATTAATGAATGTTTTATCCCTTCAATGTGTCATTATATCTGTCAAAACTTAGACTATAAAAATATTAACTTATTTAAGTTAATAATTGAAACACATAATTGTTTCATGTTTTGTATTTTCAAATAATGTTAGTTTTGCTTGTGGCTGTGTTTTCTAAGCTCATGTATTAACAGAGGATAACATTCAATATAAAATGATCAACCTCTGTACTACCTTGGTTTAGTGCAAAACCAACAGCATGTGTCCTATTTCAATCACATATTTCACAGAAACAATATGTATTGATGATAGCTACTTTGATACTATTTTACAGAAACAGTATTTGTTACTGATAGCTACTACTCTGACATATAAAACATTTTTGTAATAAACGTCAGTATAACAATGAAACTTGAGTAAATTATATAAAAATGATTTTTGTGGCTTCTCAACTTGTTATTCCAACAGAGTTTCTATTGAAAATGAGTTGGTAATACAAATCTCGTGTTATGGGTTTCCTTAAGTCACAAGATGTGTGAAAACAACAGTCAAATCACACAGATATTTAGAGACACTGCATTAGGTACTTGATATGTAATAACAGGAACACGTCACTCTTCAGCTGCTGAAGTATGTGACAGCTGGAGAGGTTTCTCATGGAACTAACACTTGTACATGACTTCTGTTGTTTTTCTTCATGGAACACACTCTTTGTCATATTGGATACTGTTGCTTGGGGCACAATGACGATATTTACCATTGATGTATATATTTGTGGGTTCCATTCACTGAGGTTACAACTTACTAAATATTTATTCCTGTATGGCAGTGATTTTCAACCTGTGTGCCGCAGTGTTTTGGAAACACATTCAACTTTCTTGGGATTTTACAAGCAAGTCGAACACATCAGTTAATAAAAGCTACTATAGAGACACTCTGAAACCTTCCAAAATACTCGATGGTTTTCAATGAACTCGAGCACTGAGAAGTTCATACTTAAAAATCATTCTCGACTGCAATGGTTCGACTGTTAGTTTAATTGTGGTGCAAAAAGTGCTTCATACATCATAAATGATGCACCAAACAATCAAACTGCTTTCTGGAACATGTTCTCATTCTGTGGTAAGCTACAGCTGCTATGCTGTAGGTAGGAATTTTATATCTACTGCAGAACTTCGTGCTTATCGTGTATGAATTAGCTTTATCATTTATCCATGGAAAAATATTTAAGCAAGTCTGGTGCTGCAAAGGAGAATGTGTTGAATCAAAAGCAAGGAATGAAATGAAAGTACAAAAATGAATACACCAAATACGGTTTTATCACTTTGAAATAAGAACATTCTCAAATACCATTCTGCCTACTCTGTAATGCAGCTGTGAAGGATAAACCAAAAGAATACTTTGAGAATCTCACGGCTCAACAACATGAACAATCAAGGAAGCTTGTGAACTACATGAAGCTGCCTGAGAAAGGATTGATTGCAAGTTATAAGATTGCTCAATTGTTGACAAAATGCGAGAAAGCGCATATGGAGGCCGAATCAGTCATTGCGCCAGCGTTAGCAATCATCTTTGAAACTATGCTTGGAATGGATGCCGTCAAAAATGTTTAGCAAAATTCACTATCCAATGACACAATTTTGCCTCAGAATTGTAGATTTAAAGGGTCAAGTTTGCAAACACTTCAAAGCGTCTGAAGATGAATTGTCCCTGCTATGATCTCTTCAAGATGATGAATCTACTGATGTCAGTGGAAAAGCTCAAGTTCTCGCTTTTGTTCAATTCATAAAAGATAGAAAAATCATGAACGAATACTTATTTTGCAAAGATTTAAAAAGTACAACAAAAGGCCAAGACATTTTCGAGTTGGTGAATGAAAACATTTTTCTCTTCAAATTACATTGGAATAACTGTGTCAGCATTTGCACCGATGGCTGTCTTTCAATACAAGGAAAAAGGAAGGGATTCGTCACTCTGGTGCACCAACAAAATCCAAACATTAGGATTGTTCACTGCATGATTCACAGAGCGCCGCCACAAAATCTTTGCGAAAGATTTGCAATCTGTTAGAATCAAGTTATTCAAGTGATGAATTTCATCAAGTCTCTGCCACTTCAATCTCGACTTTTCTCTCTTCTTTGTGAAGCGATGGATTCAGACTACAAAAAGCAACTTTATCACACTGAAGTTCGTTGGCTTTCGAAACGAAAGGTGTTAAAGCGTCTTGTCCAACTAAGAACTGAAGTAATTTCTTTCTTGGAGGTTGAGGAAGCAGGCTTTGAATTTTCTTTTCATGATGAGATCTGGTGGCGGAAGGTTTGATTTCTCTCCGACTTGTTTGACAAATTAAATTCTCTGAACTTCAGTTTCCAAGGACCATCTGAAAACATTATTACTGCACACGTCAAACTGAAGGCTTTCGATGAAAAGGTGACGCTGTAAAAGAATAAGATCTCAAAAGGAGTCCTTGACTGTTTTCCTTCTGTTAACGAATGTCCATCAAAGAAAAAAATTGTCCCTTAAATTTTGAACACATTGAGCGACCTACACTCTGCACTAAAACATTAGTTCCTGTCACTTGCTGTTGACGAATATAACTGGGTGACCTATCCATTCGGAATCAACGAGACAACAAATCCTACAACTGAGGAGGAAGAACAGCTCACTGATTTACGAAATGACAAATTTTATCAGTCATTGTTTCCCAAAAAGAGCATGGATGAGTTTTGGATCTCCATTAAATATTCATATCCTGCAATTCGTTCAAAAGCAGTTAAAGTTCTGCTTTCATTTGCATCTTCATGGTTTTGCAAAATTGGATTTTCAGCACTGACAGAAATTAAAGCCAGAAAGAGAGTGAGGCTTCTGGGAGTCGATGATGAAATGTGAGCTTGTTTGTCTACGTTAGAGCCTCGCTTCAAGTTGATTTGCTCTCGGAAGCAGGCACAAGCGTCACATTGAAAACATGTAAAAATTAAAAGTTTTGATTTTTCTGCTATACCACAAATTGTTAAAAAAAGCCTTAGAGCGACACTCATAGCCAAAGCAAGTGATAGCATTGTCAATGTGCAGATGACATTAATATCGCTTGCTCTGACTGTGATTTTCGTTCTGAGGCTTTAAGTTAACTCTTCTGTGTTACATGTATCTAAGCGTGATGCACAATGACATTATTATTGCTTGCTTTGGCTGTGATTTTCATTCTAAGGCTTTTAACACTTGGTTTCCAGGTGTGCCATGAAAATTTACAGATTGTCATAGTGTGCTGCAAGTCAGAAAAGGTTGAGAACCACTGCTGTATGGTCATGATGCCTACATTCATTCACAGTCCTTTCTTTACAAAACCATTATATATATTCTCTAACTTTAAATCCCCAGTTTGGAAAAATTTTTATAGTATGAATATTTTGTACAAATAGAGCTGTGACATAACCTAACTGAAATCAATAAATTTTTGGTTGCAGCACATTATCTATGAATTTCCATTAAAGGGCATGAGGTAGTTGTGATCCATGCTGCTCCAACATGACTGTATCGGCTACGGTTGTCATCTGACTTACTGATTTGCTTATTTGCAATTATTTTAATATAACAGACTCAACGTTCTAGAGATTACTAGAATGATCTATTTTATACCACACTGCACTCAAATGCAACACTTGCTTTAAAACCAATCAAATTCATCCTTGTTTCAACTTATAGGTTAGCTAATAATAAAATAATATTACATGCAGTGAATTTGATGTTCTAGTAATTTCTTAATGTACCAATTAACAGAAAAAACATTAATTTATGTAAAAGTCTAGCCTACGAGGTTCACTTACACCACTCGGAAATATTTCCTCCTACATGTTTGTGAGAAATATAAGGTGAAAAAAACAAGGATAAAAAGATAATTTCAACGAATTTTTCAGGTCAATTTTAGTTGTTATCAATC
>NC_134828.1:6170550-6252537 GCF_004210375.1 Tachypleus tridentatus
CGTTCAGTTACGTATTGCTCACCCAGGATCACCATTATAGGTAACAGCAAGTGACAGGAACTAATGTTTTAGTGCAGAGTGTAGGTCGCTCAATGTGTTCAAAATTTAAGGGACAATTTTTTTCTTTGATGGACATTCGTTAACAGAAGGAAAACAGTCAAGGACTCCTTTTGAGATCTTATTCTTTTACAGCGTCACCTTTTCATCGAAAGCCTTCAGTTTGGACGTTGCAGTAATAATGTTTTCAGATGGTCCTTGGAAACTGAAGTTCAGAGAATTTAATTTGTCAAACAAGTCGGAGAGAAATCAAACCTTCCGCCACCAGATCTCATCATGAAAAGAAAATTCAAAGCCTGCTTCCTCAACCTCCAAGAAAGAAATTACTTCAGTTCTTAGTTGGACAAGGCGCTTTAACACCTTTCGTTTGAAAGCCAACGAACTTCAGTGTGATAAAGTTGCTTTTTGTAGTCTGAATCCATCGCCTCACAAAGAAGAGAGAAAAGTCGAGATTGAAGTGGCAGAGACTTGATGAAATTCATCACTTGAATAACTTGATTCGTAACAGATTGCAAATCTTTCGGCAAAGATTTTGTGGCGAGCGTCTCTGTGAATCATGCAGTGAACAATCCTAATGTTTGGATTTTGTTGGTGCACCAGAGTGACGAATCCCTTCCTTTTTCCTTGTATTGAAAGACAGCCATCGGTGCAAATGCTGACACAGTTATTCCAATGTAATTTGAAGAGAAAAATGTTTTCATTCACCAACTCGAAAATGTCTTGGCCTTTTGTTGTACTTTTTAAATCTTTGCAAAATAAGTATTCGTTCATGATTTTTCTATCTTTTATGAATTGAACAAAAGCGAGAACTTGAGCTTTTCCACTGACATCAGTAGATTCATCATCTTGAAGAGATCATAGCAGGGACAATTCATCTTCAGACGCTTTGAAGTGTTTGCAAACTTGACCCTTTAAATCTACAATTCTGGGCGAAATTGTGTCATTGGATAGTGAATTTTGCTAAACATTTTTGACGGCATCCATTCCAAGCATAGTTTCAAAGATGATTGCTAACGCTACGCTAATGACTGATTCGGCCTCCATATGCGCTTTCTCGCATTTTGTCAACAATTGAGCAATCTTATAACTTGCAATCAATCCTTTCTCAGGCAGCTTCATGTAGTTCACAAGCTTCCTTGATTGTTCATGTTGTTGAGCCGTGAGATTCTCAAAGTATTCTTTTGGTTTATCCTTCACAGCTGCATTACAGAGTAGGCAGAATGGTATTTGAGAATGTTCTTATTTCAAAGTGATAAAACCGTATTTGGTGTATTCATTTTTGTACTTTCATTTCATTCCTTGCTTTTGATTCAACACATTCTCCTTTGCAGCACCAGACTTGCTTAAATATTTTCCATGGATAAATGATAAAGCTAATTCATACACGATAAGCACCAGTTCTGCAGTAGATATAAAATTCCTACCTACAGCATAGCTGTAGCTTACCACAGAATGAGAACATGTTCCAGAAAGCAGTTTGATTGTTTGGTGCATCATTTATGATGTATGAAGCACTTTTTGCACCACAATTAAACTAACAGTCGAACCATTGCAGTCGAGAATGATTTTTAAGTATGAACTTCTCAGTGCTCGAGTTCATTGAAAACCATCGAGTATTTTGGAAGGTTTCAGAGTGTCTCTATAGTAGCTTTATTAACTGATGTGTTCGACTTGCTTGTAAAATCCCAAGAAAGTTGAATGTGTTTCCAAAACACTGCGTAACACAGGTTGAAAATCACTGCCATACAGGAATAAATATTTAGTAAGTTGTACCTCAGTGAATGGAACCCACAAATATATACATCAATGGTAAATATCGTCATTGTGCCCCAAGCAACAGTATCCAATATGACAAAGAGTGTGTTCCATGAAGAAAAACAACAGAAGTCATGTACAAGTGTTAGTTCCATGAGAAACCTCTCCAGCTGTCACATACTTCAGCAGCTGAAGAGTGACGTGTTCCTGTTATTACATATCAAGTACCTAATGCAGTGTCTCTAAATATCTGTGTGATTTGACTGTTGTTTTCACACATCTTGTGACTTAAGGAAACCCATAACACGAGATTTGTATTACCAACTCATTTTCAATAGAAACTCTGTTGGAATAACAAGTTGAGAAGCCACAAAATCATTTTTATATAATTTACTCAAGTTTCATTGTTATACTGACGTTTATTACAAAAATGTTTTATATGTCAGAGTAGTAGCTATCAGTAACAAATACTGTTTCTGTAAAATAGTATCAAAGTAGCTATCATCAATACATATTGTTTCTGTGAAATATGTGATTGAAATAGGACACATGCTGTTGGTTTTGCACTAAACCAAGGTAGTACAGAGGTTGATCATTTTATATTGAATGTTATCCTCTGTTAATACATGAGCTTAGAAAACACAGCCACAAGCAAAACTAACATTATTTGAAAATACAAAACATGAAACAATTATGTGTTTCAATTATTAACTTAAATAAGTTAATATTTTTTATAGTCTAAGTTTTGACAGATATAATGACACATTGAAGGGATAAAACATTCATTAATGAAATAGTATGGTCTTTGAACAGGTGTTCTTTACCAGGAATGGAAAAACAATAGGCAGGAAAGAAGTATGTATACCTAAAGGTGGATTCTACCCCACTATAGGAATGTTGAGTAGTGAAGAGAAGGTAAAAGTGGATCTCCACCCTCTTACGGGGTGACAGAAGTGTACTTTAGAAACTGGTGTCTGGTTGGAGTGGATGTTTAGTACATACAGTTGGTGAAGAACAAATGTGTTTCAAAACTGTTGTGTAACTGTCATAAATTTTCTTCAATAATTTGTTGTTTGTTTCTGTGAATATTGAGTAGTAATGATAGATTTAATTGTGAAGTTATTATAATCTTTCATTTGAATGAGAGAGAGCTTTATTATTTTGGGTTTGTACAATTGTATGAACTGGATATAAGTGAGTAAAACAGCTATCTGAAATGTGTCTAAAATCTTTCTAAATCTAGTACATTTGTTTCTTTTATCATATTAGGAAAAGAACATAGTAAGATTTCCTTCATTTACTTAATAAAATCATACTATATATTTTATGTAACTTTATGGGTTGGTAAAAGATGGACTTCATAAATATTTGGTAGCCCTCAAAAGTTTAGTTTTCTATCATTAATTTGTATCGTGTTAAATCTGTTTATATTACGTGTATATTAAATTTATTTCAGACAGATGTATTTGTTGATTTGGAACCAGAAGCTGTTTTTTACTGTAGTGTGAAATAGTTTCTGATATATTTTGTCATTACAGGTCAATATGGTAATCATATTTTTATTAGCTTGTATTTCAAACTTTGTTTTTTATATCCTTGGAAATACTGTGAGATTTCTTCAAATGTTCTGACTTGTTAAGTCCTTGAAATGTTAGTGTATTTATTGAATAACTACTACAACTTTATATTGCTGGACTCCGCATTATAAGCTAGATATGTTTTATGGAGGGAAGTGTGAGTGTAGAAGTAAAGTTTATTTAATTTTATATTTTAAATATGTTTGTCATTAGAGATGTAGTGGTGAACTTGTTAGAAACTAAAGTATTGAATATCACTAAATGAAAGTAATTCATGAAGGTATTGTTATGATAAGCTATGTAATATATAATTGGGTGAAACTGCAGGTATAATAATGAAAAAAGATTGTATCAGATTTTTAAAACTTGTTTGTTTCTCTCAAACTGTAAGTGTACCAGAAAAAAACAAAACAATTATTATTATAAATGATTATAATATCTTGTTTAAGAAAATGTTTTCTAATTGTGAGACTGTCACAGTTTATTGGAATATTTAATGATCTATTCCTATTCTTCGTGTAGGCCACTTTAAAAACTATTAATATATACCATAATAAACAAACAGAAAACCCTGACCATGAATACTAAACTTGTGGGTAAAATGGATACTGCAAAATATTTTGTACAGGGTAAGAGCCAAAGTTTTAACATCAAATTTCAGTTTTGTCTCTGAAGAACTGATATCACATATTCAGTCTGTGAACAACTTTAATTTATATTTTCTCCTAAATGTTGTTGTTATTAAATTAAAGATTTTGGTTTTATATTGTTAGGTATCTCTACTATTTATAAAAAAGAAATGAAAAAGTATCACCTAATGCAGAAACGTGGCACTTGGCTGGTCACATGTTGTAAACTTGATTTGGTTTGTACTTATTATTTGATTTTGTTAGCATCTGAAAATACCAGGTGCTAATGATAATGTTAGGATTGTTAAATGAAGTAATGTATATTATATGTATATATATATATTTCTATATATATAAATCTTTTTCTTCTCAAAATGATAACTATCTACCTTCTTTCCACAACCTTAATTATTAGATTGTTGGTATTAGGCTAAAGAGAAGAGAAACTTAAGTTATATAGAAATTGATTTCAGCTTGTTATGTGCAGTACAAATGAATTGTTCTTGGGTAGGTTTTATACATGACACTGATGAAGTTGTAGTCTGGTCGATATGAGAAGTTTTCATAAAACTACATCGGCTAAATGAAAATAGAATAACATAAAGGAGTAATTATCTCATGCAGATTGCTTAAATAGAATAGATTTAACAACAGATGTGTATAAGTAGCTGATATGAAATTCATTAAATAATGTAATATAAATATATAATTATGAAAATGTAAGTGTTTCATGTCTAAACCATGTTCCTCCTGTTTTACCCAGTTTGAATAAAGTAAACTCTAACGGAGAAACTGTAATTTACTATTTACAATTTTTCTAAACTTTGTTTTACAAAGCAACTTTTAAAATTGTCCAACCTAATATTAGTTTCCATATTAAGGTCATTGTTTCACTTGTTGTTGGGTGTTACTATCCCAAGGTTATTTTTAGCTGACATGTGAGAGACTTCAGTGGAAACATGAGCCTAACACCATGTAATTAACATAATTATTCAACCAACTTAGGTAGCTAATGAACAGTTTCTTCTGACTCTCTCTCTCATTCTTAAAACAAACCTTACAAAGTAACTTATTAAATGGTTAAATTGCTTCTTGAAAGGCATGTTCATAACTCTTAAAAAAACTTTTCATTGTGGTGTATGTTTCCAAAACACCTGTAACAAACACGTGGGGATGGTGTGATAGGATCTTGAAAATATTAAACAATAAAGGTTATCACTTCAGTGTGAGAAAGATAACTGGTCAGTGTTTGGTTGAATTATAGTCATTAACTTTTATTGAGAGTCATTTGTGTGGTTTCAACTTGAAACAATGTTTATTATGTTTAGTTATTTCAATCAATACATTACACTTTCTAAACATTTCAGTTCTTTAAACTCAAGTTGGTAATTGAACACCCCAAAATGCTTTACGTTTTCTGAAGTTGGTAATTGAACACCCCAAAATGCTTTACGTTTTCTGAAGTTGGTAATTGAACACTCCCAAATAAGTTACATTTTCTAAACATTTAAGTTCTTCAAAGCCAAGTTGTTAATTAAACATCCACAAATATTTTTTAAACATTTTAGATCTTTGAAGTTAAGTCAGTAATTGAACACCCCCAAATATGTTACATTTTCTAAACATTTAAGTTCTTTAATATCAAATTGGTAATTGAACATCCTAAAATGTGTTACATTTTCTAAAGTTGTTAATTGGATACCCTGAATACATTACATTTTCTAGAGTTGGTAACTGAAAACCACCAAATATATTACATTTTCTAAAGTTGGTAGTTGTACACTCTGAAATAAGATTTTAAAATCAAGTTGGTAATTGAACAATATCTTTAATCAAAATAAAGTTAATGTGTTTTGTATTTTATCAAAATCAAGATAAGTCTACAATATTAATATATATTCTAGCAAGTTTTAAAACATCACTCAAAATAGAATTATAAACATGTTTACCACCGATCTTTACTTAAATTTAGTGCCAGTTTAGTGTACAAGCGTAATTCTAAAGTTGTTTGTTTTGTTTATATTCAATCAGCCATTATAAATATTCATTGCGCTTTTGGAGAGCAGTGAAACTTGTCAATACAGATTTTGGCTGGGACAGCTTTCAGGGTGGCTAATGGTGCAAATATGTGCCTTGTTTAAGTTTTGATTAAAGGAACTGATAATTCACTATTAAACATACTGTTTCTTTAAGTTCAGTTACAAAATTACCACAGCATATTGTAATTATTTGTTTTGAAAGAAACTCATTATTCCAAGTTCTGTTATGTGATAGAAATAGTGGAATTTTTGGATGTTTTGAAAAACATGCTAACATCTATCACCATGTATGTGTTTGCTAAAGGTTTTTACCAGTTATGCCAACAACATGTGTAGCTTGACTCTGTAAGTGTGTTCTATATCTGGTATTTAGAGATCTTCTCTCACGCATACATGTAAGTTAAGTTATTGTTCTCTGTCAAATCATGAATGCTTCCAATGTAGTCAGTTTTATGTTAAATTATGAGCGTGAAATTCAGCTCATTTTCTTATTTTAAACATGTTATGTTATATAAGAATTTAATATTATGGTAGAAAATAAGATGTTAATAAATGTAAATATACTTTTACATTGAATCTTCTTTCTTGGATAAGAAGGTATTGAAAACAATTATTATAAACCTTGTTTTTCTTTTGAAAAGTTGACTTTTAATTAATTCATATATTTCTAACAAAGATAAATATCAATACTGGAAATAATGGTAAAATTGTTTTTGTGTTATCACCAATTATGTTTCATGACTTTTTAAATCATGTTTTACATGTGTTTTTAAACTTGTGTAGTACTGGTTGTTTTAATAACGTCCTCTCTTGTGCATTATTAAGTATGTTTCAATGATGGTCTCTATTATGTATGTTGTAATTATTAGGTGTGTTTTAATGATGGTCTCTATCATGTATGTTGTAATTATTAGGTATGTTTTAATGACAGACTCTCTTGTGTATGTTGTAATTATTAGGTATGTTTTCATAACAGACACTCATATATGTTTTAAAAACAGACTCTCTCATGTATGTTGTAATTATTAGGTATGTTTTAATGACAGAACCTCTCTCGCATGTTGTAATTATTAGGTGTGTTTTAATGATGGTCTCTATCATGTATGTTGTAATTATTAGGTATGTTTTAATGACAGACTCTCTTGTGTATGTTGTAATTATTAGGTATGTTTTCATAACAGACACTCATATATGTTTTAAAACAGACTCTCTCATGTATGTTGTAATTATTAGGTATGTTTTAATGACAGAACCTCTCTCGCATGTTGTAATTATTAGGTGTGTTTTAATGATGGTCTCTATCATGTATGTTGTAATTATTAGGTATGTTTTAATGACAGACTCGTGCGTGTTATAATTATGAAGTATGTTTTAATGACAGACTCTCTCGTGTATGTTGTAATTATTAGGTGTGTTTTAATGACAGACTCTATTGTGTATGTTGTAATTATTAGGTATATTTTGGTGACAGACTCGTGCATGTTATGATTATGAAGTATGTTTTAATGACAGACTCTCTCGTGTATGTTGTAATTATTAGGTATATTTTGGTGACAGACTCTCTCATGTATGTTGTAATTATGAAGTATGTTTTAATGACAGACTCTCTCGTGTATGTTGTAATTATTAGGTATATTTTGGTGACAGACTCTCTCATGTATGTTGTAATTATTAGGTATGTTTTAATGACAGACTCTCTTGTGTATGTTGTAATTATTAGGTATATTTTGGTGACAGACTCTCTTGTGTATGTTGTAATTATTAGGTAACGCGTTTAATGACAGACTCTCGTGTATGTTGTAATTATTAGGTATGTTTTAATGACAGACTCTCGTGTATGTTGTAATTATTAGGTGTGTTTTAATGACAGACTCTCTCGTGTATGTTGTAATTATTAGGTATATTTTGGTGACAGACTGGTGCATGTTATAATTATGAAGTATGTTTTTAATGACAGACTCTCTACGTGTATGTTGTAATTATTAGGTATGTTTTGGTTACAGACTCGTGCATGTTATAATTATGAAGTATGTTTTAATGACAGACTCTCTCGTGTATGTTATAATTATGAAGTATGTTTTAATGACAGACTCGTGTATGTTGTAATTATTAGGTATGTTTTAATGACAGACTCTCGTGTATGTTATAATTATGAAGTATGTTTTAATGACAGACTCTCTCGCAGTATGTTGTAATTATTAGGTATGTTTTAATGACAGACTCTCTCGTGTATGTTGTAATTATGAAGTATGTTTTAATGACAGACTCTCTCGTGTATGTTGTAATTATTAGGTATATTTTGGTGACAGACTCGTGCATGTTATAATTATGAAGTATGTTTTGGTGACAGACTCTCTCGTGTATGTTGTAATTATTAGGTATATTTTAGTGACAGACTCTCTCGTGTATGTTGTAATTATTAGGTATGTTTTAATGACAGTCTCTCTCGTGTATGTTGTAATTATTAGGTATGTTTTAATGACAGACTCTCTCGTGTATGTTGTAATTATTAGGCGTGTTTTAATGACAGACTCTCTCATTATTTTGTAATTATTAGGCGTGTTTTAATGACAGACTCTCTCGTGTATGTTGTAATTATTAGGCGTGTTTTAATGACAGACTCTCTCTGTATGTTGTAATTATTAGGTATGTTTTAATGACAGACTCTCGTGTATGTTGTAATTATTAGGTATATTTTGGTGACAGACTCTCTCGTGTATGTTGTAATTATTAGGTATGTTTTAATGACAGACTCTCTGTATGTTGTAATTATTAGGTATGTTTTAATGACAGACTCTCTCGGTGTATGTTGTAATTATTAGGTGTGTTTTAATGGCAGACTCTCTCGTGTATGTTGTAATTATTAGGTATATTTTGGTGACAGACTTCGCATGTTATAATTATGAAGTGTGTTTTAATGACAGACTCTCTCGTGTATGTTGTAATTATTAGGTATGTTTTGGTGACAGACTCGTGCATGTTATAATTATGAAGTATGTTTTAATGACAGACTCTCTCGTGTATGTTGTAATTATTAGGAATATTTTAATGACAGACTCTCTCGTATGTTGTAATTATTAGGTATATTTTGGTGACAGACTCTCTCGTGTATGTTGTAATTATTAGGTATGTTTTAATGACAGACTCTCTCGTGTATGTTGTAATTATTAGGTGTGTTTTAATGGCAGACTCTCTCGTGTATGTTGTAATTATTAGGTATATTTTGGTGACAGACTTCGTGCATGTTATAATTATGAAGTGTGTTTTAATGACAGACTCGTGTATGTTGTAATTATTAGGTGTGTTTTAATGGCAGACTCTCTCGTGTATGTTGTAATTATTAGGTATATTTTGGTGACAGACTTCGTGTATGTTGTAATTATTAGGTGTGTTTTAATGACAGACTCTCGTGTATGTTGTAATTATTAGGTGTGTTTTAATGACAGACTCTATTGTGTATGTTGTAATTATTAGGTATATTTTGGTGACAGACTCGTGCATGTTATAATTATGAAGTATGTTTTAATGACAGACTCTCTCGTGTATGTTGTAATTATTAGGTATATTTTGGTGACAGACTCGTGCATGTTATAATTATGAAGTATGTTTTAATGACAGACTCTCTCGTGTATGTTGTAATTATTAGGTATATTTTGGTGACAGACTCTCTCGTGTATGTTGTAATTATTAGGTATATTTTAGTGACAGACTCTCTCGTGTATGTTGTAATTATTAGGTATGTTTTAATGACAGACTCTCTCGTGTATGTTGTAATTATTAGGCGTGTTTTAATGACAGACTCTCTCATTATGTTGTAATTATTAGGCGTGTTTTAATGACAGACTCTCTCGTGTATGTTGTTATTATTAGGCGTGTTTTAATGACAGACTCTCTCGTGTATGTTGTAATTATTAGGTATGTTTTAATGACAGACTCTCTCGTGTATGTTGTAATTATTAGGTATATTTTGGTGACAGACTCGTGCATGTTATAATTATGAAGTATGTTTTAATGACAGACTCTCTCATGTATGTTGTAATTATTAGGTATATTTTGGTGACAGACTCTCTCATGTTTGTTGTAATTATGAAGTATGTTTTAATGACAGACTCTCTCGTGTATGTTGTAATTATTAGGTATATTTTGGTGACAGACTCTCTCATGTATGTTGTAATTATTAGGTATGTTTTAATGACAGACTCTCTTGTGTATGTTGTAATTATTAGGTATATTTTGGTGACAGACTCTCTTGTGTATGTTGTAATTATTAGGTATGTTTTAATGACAGACTCTCTCGTGTATGTTGTAATTATTAGGTATGTTTTAATGACAGACTCTCTCGTGTATGTTGTAATTATTAGGTGTGTTTTAATGACAGACTCTCGTGTATGTTGTAATTATTAGGTATATTTTGGTGACAGACTCGTGCATGTTATAATTATGAAGTATGTTTTAATGACAGACTCTCTTGTGTATGTTGTAATTATTAGGTATGTTTTGGTTACAGACTCGTGCATGTTATAATTATGAAGTATGTTTTAATGACAGACTCTCTCGTGTATGTTATAATTATGAAGTATGTTTTAATGACAGACTCTCGTGTATGTTGTAATTATTAGGTATGTTTTAATGACAGACTCTCTCGTGTATGTTATAATTATGAAGTATGTTTTAATGACAGACTCTCTCGTGTATGTTGTAATTATGAAGTATGTTTTAATGACAGACTCTCTCATGTATGTTGTAATTATTAGGTATATTTTGGTGACAGACTCGTGCATGTTATAACTATGAAGTATGTTTTGGTGACAGACTCTCTCGTGTATGTTGTAATTATTAGGTATATTTTAGTGACAGACTCTCTCGTGTATGTTGTAATTATTAGGTATGTTTTAATGACAGTCTCTCTCGTGTATGTTGTAATTATTAGGTATGTTTTAATGACAGACTCTCTCGTGTATGTTGTAATTATTAGGCGTGTTTTAATGACAGACTCTCTCATTATGTTGTAATTATTAGGCGTGTTTTAATGACAGACTCTCTCGTGTATGTTGTAATTATTAGGCGTGTTTTAATGACAGACTCTCTCGTGTATGTTGTAATTATTAGGTATGTTTTAATGACAGACTCTCTCGTGTATGTTGTAATTATTAGGTATATTTTGGTGACAGACTCTCTCGTGTATGTTGTAATTATTAGGTATGTTTTAATGACAGACTCTCTCGTGTATGTTGTAATTATTAGGTATGTTTTAATGACAGACTCTCTCGTGTATGTTGTAATTATTAGGTGTGTTTTAATGGCAGACTCTCGTGTATGTTGTAATTATTAGGTATATTTTGGTGAGAGACTCGTGCATGTTATAATTATGAAGTGTGTTTTAATGACAGACTCTCGTGTATGTTGTAATTATTAGGTGTGTTTTAATGGCAGACTCTCTCGTGTATGTTGTAATTATTAGGTATATTTTGGTGACAGACTCGTGTATGTTGTAATTATTAGGTGTGTTTTAATGACAGACTCTCTCGTGTATGTTGTAATTATTAGGTGTGTTTTAATGACAGACTCTATTGTGTATGTTGTAATTATTAGGTATATTTTGGTGACAGACTTCGTGCATGTTATAATTATGAAGTATGTTTTAATGACAGACTCTCTCTGTATGTTGTAATTATTAGGTATATTTTGGTGACAGACTTCGTGCATGTTATAATTATGAAGTATGTTTTAATGACAGACTCTCTCGTGTATGTTGTAATTATTAGGTATATTTTGGTGACAGACTCTCGTGTATGTTGTAATTATTAGGTATATTTTAGTGACAGACTCTCGTGTATGTTGTAATTATTAGGTATATTTTAATGACAGACTCTCTCGTGTATGTTGTAATTATTAGGTATATTTTGGTGACAGACTCTCGTGTATGTTGTAATTATTAGGTATGTTTTAATGACAGACTCTCTGTGTATGTTGTAATTATTAGGTATGTTTTAATGACAGACTCTCGTGTATGTTGTAATTATTAGGTGTGTTTTAATGGCAGACTCTCTCGTGTATGTTGTAATTATTAGGTATATTTTGGGTGACAGACTTCGTGCATGTTATAATTATGAAGTGTGTTTTAATGACAGACTCTCTGTGTATGTTGTAATTATTAGGTGTGTTTTAATGGCAGACTCTCTCGTGTATGTTGTAATTATTAGGTATATTTTGGTGACAGACTCGTGTATGTTGTAATTATTAGGTGTGTTTTAATGACAGACTCTCTTGTGTATGTTGTAATTATTAGGTGTGTTTTAATGACAGACTCTATTGTGTATGTTATAATTATGAAGTATGTTTTAATGACAGACTCTCTCGTGTATGTTGTAATTATTAGGTATATTTTGGTGACAGACTCGTGCATGTTATAATTATGAAGTATGTTTTAATGACAGACTCTCTCGTGTATGTTGTAATTATTAGGTATATTTTGGTGACAGACTCTCTCGTGTATGTTGTAATTATTAGGTATATTTTAGTGACAGACTCTCTCGTGTATGTTGTAATTATTAGGTATGTTTTAATGACAGTCTCTCTCGTGTATGTTGTAATTATTAGGTATGTTTTAATGACAGACTCTCTCGTGTATGTTGTAATTATTAGGCGTGTTTTAATGACAGACTCTCTCATTATGTTGTAATTATTAGGCGTGTTTTAATGACAGACTCTCTCGTGTATGTTGTAATTATTAGGCGTGTTTTAATGACAGACTCTCTTGTGTATGTTGTAATTATTAGGTATGTTTTAATGACAGACTCTCTCGTGTATGTTATAATTATCAGGTATATTTTGGTGACAGACTCTCTTGTGTATGTTGTAATTATTAGGTGTGTTTTAATGGCAGACTCTCTCGTGTATGTTGTAATTATTAGGTATATTTTGGTGACAGACTCGTGCATGTTATAATTATGAAGTGTGTTTTAATGACAGACTCTCTCGTGTATGTTGTAATTATTAGGTATGTTTTGGTGACAGACTCGTGCATGTTATAATTATGAAGTATGTTTTGGTGACAGACTCTCGTGTGTATGTTGTAATTATTAGGTATATTTTGGTGACAGACTCTCTCGTGTATGTTGTAATTATTAGGTATATTTTGGTGACAGACTCTCTCGTGTATGTTGTAATTATTAGGTATGTTTTAATGGCAGACTCTCTCGTGTATGTTGTAATTATTAGGTATATTTTGGTGACAGACTCGTGCATGTTATAATTATGAAGTATGTTTTAATGACAGACTCTCTTGTGTATGTTGTAATTATTAGGTATGTTTTGGTTACAGACTCGTGCATGTTATAATTATGAAGTATGTTTTAATGACAGACTCTCTCGTGTATGTTATAATTATGAAGTATGTTTTAATGACAGACTCTCGTGTATGTTGTAATTATTAGGTATGTTTTAATGACAGACTCTCTCGTGTATGTTATAATTATGAAGTATGTTTTAATGACAGACTCTCTCGTGTATGTTGTAATTATGAAGTATGTTTTAATGACAGACTCTCTCATGTATGTTGTAATTATTAGGTATATTTTGGTGACAGACTCGTGCATGTTATAACTATGAAGTATGTTTTGGTGACAGACTCTCTCGTGTATGTTGTAATTATTAGGTATATTTTAGTGACAGACTCTCTCGTGTATGTTGTAATTATTAGGTATGTTTTAATGACAGTCTCTCTCGTGTATGTTGTAATTATTAGGTATGTTTTAATGACAGACTCTCTCGTGTATGTTGTAATTATTAGGCGTGTTTTAATGACAGACTCTCTCATTATGTTGTAATTATTAGGCGTGTTTTAATGACAGACTCTCTCGTGTATGTTGTAATTATTAGGCGTGTTTTAATGACAGACTCTCTCGTGTATGTTGTAATTATTAGGTATGTTTTAATGACAGACTCTCTCGTGTATGTTGTAATTATTAGGTATATTTTGGTGACAGACTCTCCTGTGTATGTTGTAATTATTAGGTATGTTTTAATGACAGACTCTCGCTGTATGTTGTAATTATTAGGTATGTTTTAATGATAGACTCTCTCGTGTATGTTGTAATTATTAGGTGTGTTTTAATGGCAGACTCTCTCGTGTATGTTGTAATTATTAGGTATATTTTGGTGAGAGACTCGTGCATGTTATAATTATGAAGTGTGTTTTAATGACAGACTCTCGTGTATGTTGTAATTATTAGGTGTGTTTTAATGGCAGACTCTCTCGTGTATGTTGTAATTATTAGGTATATTTTGGTGACAGACTCGTGTATGTTGTAATTATTAGGTGTGTTTTAATGACAGACTCTCTCGTGTATGTTGTAATTATTAGGTGTGTTTTAATGACAGACTCTATTGTGTATGTTGTAATTATTAGGTATATTTTGGTGACAGACTCGTGCATGTTATAATTATGAAGTATGTTTTAATGACAGACTCTCTCGTGTATGTTGTAATTATTAGGTATATTTTGGTGACAGACTCGTGCATGTTATAATTATGAAGTATGTTTTAATGACAGACTCTCTCGTGTATGTTGTAATTATTAGGTATATTTTGGTGACAGACTCTCTCGTGTATGTTGTAATTATTAGGTATATTTTAGTGACAGACTCTCTCGTGTATGTTGTAATTATTAGGTATATTTTAATGACAGACTCTCTCGTGTATGTTGTAATTATTAGGTATATTTTGGTGACAGACTCTCTCGTGTATGTTGTAATTATTAGGTATGTTTTAATGACAGACTCTCTCGTGTATGTTGTAATTATTAGGTATGTTTTAATGACAGACTCTCTCGTGTATGTTGTAATTATTAGGTGTGTTTTAATGGCAGACTCTCTCGTGTATGTTGTAATTATTAGGTATATTTTGGTGACAGACTCGTGCATGTTATAATTATGAAGTGTGTTTTAATGACAGACTCTCTCGTGTATGTTGTAATTATTAGGTGTGTTTTAATGGCAGACTCTCTCGTGTATGTTGTAATTATTAGGTATATTTTGGTGACAGACTCTCTCGTGTATGTTGTAATTATTAGGTGTGTTTTAATGACAGACTCTCTTGTGTATGTTGTAATTATTAGGTGTGTTTTAATGACAGACTCTATTGTGTATGTTATAATTATGAAGTATGTTTTAATGACAGACTCTCTCGTGTATGTTGTAATTATTAGGTATATTTTGGTGACAGACTCGTGCATGTTATAATTATGAAGTATGTTTTAATGACAGACTCTCGTGTATGTTGTAATTATTAGGTATATTTTGGTGACAGACTCTCTCGTGTATGTTGTAATTATTAGGTATATTTTAGTGACAGACTCTCTCGTGTATGTTGTAATTATTAGGTATGTTTTAATGACAGTCTCTCGTGTATGTTGTAATTATTAGGTATGTTTTAATGACAGACTCTCTCGTGTATGTTGTAATTATTAGGCGTGTTTTAATGACAGACTCTCTCATTATGTTGTAATTATTAGGCGTGTTTTAATGACAGACTCTCTCGTGTATGTTGTAATTATTAGGCGTGTTTTAATGACAGACTCTCTTGTGTATGTTGTAATTATTAGGTATGTTTTAATGACAGACTCTCTCGTGTATGTTATAATTATCAGGTATATTTTGGTGACAGACTCTCTTGTGTATGTTGTAATTATTAGGTGTGTTTTAATGGCAGACTCTCTCGTGTATGTTGTAATTATTAGGTATATTTTGGTGACAGACTCGTGCATGTTATAATTATGAAGTGTGTTTTAATGACAGACTCTCTCGTGTATGTTGTAATTATTAGGTATGTTTTGGTGACAGACTCGTGCATGTTATAATTATGAAGTATGTTTTGGTGACAGACTCTCGTGTGTATGTTGTAATTATTAGGTATATTTTGGTGACAGACTCTCTCGTGTATGTTGTAATTATTAGGTATATTTTGGTGACAGACTCTCTCGTGTATGTTGTAATTATTAGGTATGTTTTAATGGCAGACTCTCTCGTGTATGTTGTAATTATTAGGTATATTTTGGTGACAGACTCGTGCATGTTATAATTATGAAGTATGTTTTAATGACAGACTCTATTGTGTATGTTGTAATTATTAGGTATATTTTGGTGACAGACTCTCTCGTGTATGTTGTAATTATTAGGTATGTTTTAATGGCAGACTCTCTCGTGTATGTTGTAATTATTAGGTATATTTTGGTGACAGACTCGTGCATGTTATAATTATGAAGTATGTTTTAATGACAGACTCTATTGTGTATGTTGTAATTATTAGGTATATTTTGGTGACAGACTCTCTCGTGTATGTTGTAATTATTAGGCATGTTTTAATGACAGACTCTCTCGTGTATGTTGTAATTATTAGGTATATTTTGGTGACAGACTCGTGCATGTTATAATTATGAAGTATGTTTTAATGACAGACTCTCTTGTGTATGCTGTAATTATTAGGTATGTTTTGGTGACAGACTCGTGCATGTTATAATTATGAAGTATGTTTTGGTGACAGACTCTCTCGTGTATGTTGTAATTATTTAAGTTGAGATATTGGTACTTAATGCTGCTATTTTAAGGTATTTTCTCTTGTACGTACTGGTGATATTAGTTGATAGTACCATTACAGTTTTTGGGTAAATGCAGTTGGTATGAATTCTAGATATGATGAAATTTTTTATTGATCCAGGTGCCAACTTGTAATGATCTAGTGAGGATGTTTGTTACAGAATATATCCACATTAAAATACTTTATGCTTACTTCTGGTTGGTGAATATTAATTGTGAGATTAAGAGAAAAACCATAAAAATCAAATGTTATTAAAGAAAAGTTTAGTAGACTCAAAATTTGGTATTATCACTGTTTTTTGTTGTTACTTCCAGTTCCTTTCTAGGTACCAGAGAATGAGGAAGAAACAGATGTGAACACATTATCAGGTAATTTGGAAATTTCATTGGTGGATTTTCTGGTAAAACAATTTTTATAGCTTATGGTCCTGAAAAGTTTGATCTGAGTAACAAATCATATAACTTATGGTCCTGAAGAGTTTGGTCTGAGTAAAAAATCATATAACTTATGGTCCTGAAGAGTTTGGTCTGAGTAACAGATCATATAACTTATGGTCCTGAAAAGTTTGGTCTGAGTAACAGATCATATAACTTATGGTCCTGAAAAGTTTGGTCTGAGTAACAGATCATTTTGTCTTATGCGGAGTGTTTTTATTCCCATAGCATATTCTTCTCATGACACTCAGCATCTACATTAATTCACTCTCCTGTGTGGTACGCTATATAAATAACTCATTTTAATAATGCTATAACTCTTTGTTGATTAGTTTTTGTGTAATGTGGTTATTGAAGATACTTTGAGTATCCTTTGTGTTATCTTGTTGATTTTCTTAAAATATATTTTTTGGCATCCAACATGTGGCATGAATTCCCAGTTTACTATTTCTGACAGGGGCAGATCAACTAACTTCTATTCCACCTCTGATGTCTAACATCATCACTCAACAGCCAAAGAGCCAATAGGCACTCTTATTTGAGACTCTCCATGGTCTTGTTAGTAGTGAGATGGAGATGTGAATTCAGTCTGATGGCATTTCTCCATTGGGCTCTGAGGCTACACTTATGAGCAATCTTGGACATTCTGGAATGAACTTAGATTTGTTTTTTCAACACCTTTCTTTATTCTGTCATTTCCTTTTTGTTGGTATAGATTGGACATGTGATGTTGTGGGTCTTTCTCTGTGACTTTTGAGTTTGATAGCAGACATCTAGTTCTTCTTCCATCCACTGAAATTTTGGTTCATGCAAGAAGGTTTACTGCTCAGTTTCCTGAAGGGACAGCTATGTTTTGTTTGCCATGTTCGTCAGACCATGTCTTAGCCTACCACCACCACGTGGTGCATGTTTAGAATCAAAGAATAGTCCCAATGCTGAAAATGTAGAGTTCCAAAACAGTCTATGATCAACCTAAATGGATCACAATTTTCTAGGACTTGTCTCACCCTAACAATAATGCACAGATATTTATCATTCCTCTAACTTTTGTTGCATTCACCAAATTATCGTTAGCATCTACTATGGTTCAGTTGTCAGTTTCTGCACTTTCCCTAGTCTCTTAGCTTGTATGTTGGATAGAGATACGTTGTTACAGGGTGTTCATCTACCAGCTTCTACCTTCCATGAGTTATGTGAGACTCCCTTTTTCGACCCTTGATTTCTGTAGTTGTTCCAGAGTCTTGATAATCTAGGGTTGATGTTGCCCATATACATTCATCCTTGTCTTTGGATTTTCAACTTTCTTCAGTTCCTACAGGGAGTTGTAGTTCCACCCCTATTCGTGTGTCATGAATCCTGTCATCAGCCCCTCTTTTGCACTGTTAATAAAAATAGATTCTGACTATATCTACAAGATTTCTCCACTTGGTCAAAATGCCATTAGGACAGCAGTGATTATTATATGCCTTTGGGGTCTGTTTTGAGAATTTCTGGATGTGAAAAAGCTTGGATCCGTGGCTCAGCAGGTCATTGCTTTAAGATTAGCCATTCATTTCACATCTTTGCCATTATTATCCACTCAATCTATAGTGTTTCTAAAGATCCTTAGGTTTCAGAACTTCATTCCAGGACTATCAGATTTTTTTGTCAAGGGAGCAACGGAGAGAGACATCCAAGTTCTTCCAAGGTTTTATTCCTATCTCTTAGTTATGTCCAAAAAGACAGGACTTTGGCATTCAGTTGTCAATAATTTTCATCTACATCGATTCCTACATCCTCTTAAGTTCATAATGGAGTTATTTCTCACTTTTCTTGTCAGGACTGTGGATGATCAAGTGCATGCTTCCATAGTGGAATCATCATACTGCTGTGTTTTGTGTACAGGGGTCAGGTGCTGTGGTTCAGGGCTCTGCTCTTTGGACACACATTGGCACCATATATGTTCCACTAAATTGTACAAGTGCTTTCTTGTCACCTCCATTTTAAGGTCTGTGCTCATACCATTACATGTATGGACTGGTTACTGTTGGTACCATCTTGTCAGTTGGAAGAATGTTAAATCCTGATTCTATCTTCAGAAGCAACTAAGGCAGGCTTTATTATCAAAACCAAGAAATCCATCTTCACTCAAATACAATAAATTGTCCCTCTGGGTGTTTTTTCAACTTGTATATCAGTTGGCTTTAGCTGATTCCTATCTGGCTCCACCCTGTGGAACAGACAGTTTAACTTATTCATGCCCCCCCTTCAACTGCATGGATGGTTCTTTTTTTTGGGGGGTAGGCACCATATGTATTCCTCATTCAGTTGTCCATATGGGACTGAAAAATCATGAACAACGATGCTAGTCTCTGTATTTAGCAACATCTTCGTTCTCAAGTGGCATTTTGATTGGAACAATTCTCTGATAGGTGTTCCTCTGCTAGTATGATGAATCTGGTGGCAGATCAATTGTCTTGACCAAACTGTATTCTCATAACATTGTGGATGCTGCATCTCAAGGTTTTGCATTGGATGTGTTCCATTTGGGATGCTGATAATCGATGTGTTTGTCACTTGTGACTTAACTACCAGCATTTTGATCTCTGATACTTCATTCTTAGGCAGTGGCAATGGATGTTTTCAGTCAGTACTGGATGGGAATGCATCTCTATGCTTTCCAAATAATTTGTATGTTAGCTGTGATTAATTCAACTCCTTGCTGGATTCTGTTGGTAGTACCAGAATGATTAGATCAACTCTGGTTTCTGTTTTCATGGTACCTTTCCACTTCCTCTAAAGCAGCCATGATCCAGAATCATACACCCAACCATCCTAATGCTTAGAGTCATGCAGTCGTTCACAAGGCATCAGCGCTTTAATTTGTAAGGTCACTATGCACCTGTCTGTCTTTTGTTCTTCAACTGAGATTTAATAGTTGAAATGGCACACATATTGACAATGGTGTATTGCATGGAGGTGGAACCTACTTCATTTAAAAGTGACAATGAAATTGTTTTTTGACCTGGCTCTCTTTGGCAAGTGCTTTGAAACTTCCACAGCTATCTTATGTCAGGCTGCTTTATTGAATACTTTAAGATAATAGAAGAGAGAAAAATTGAGACCCTAGTTCTCTCTGTCCTTCATAAGTCATTAGCCCCACCTGGAATGTTCTTTCTTGAATCAGATTGAGCCCTTAAGCCTCATGTGCCAGCTAACAGCTGTACTCTTAGAAACTGAACTTAGTTTGATTTGTCTGACATAACCAAGGTTTTACTTCCTGTTTTAAACATTTGACTTTTTAGTGTGTGTATTATTGGTTACTCTCCTTCGTTAATTATTTTTAAACTTTGTAGATAAGGTTTTATAATACAAATGTACTGAACCAGATGTTCCTAATTAACATTACTTGTGGCTGTTAATTATTTTCTTTTCACAAGGTTATGTGAATCAAACTACCAACAATTACTCTGAAAATTTTGAACTCCTGTTTTAACATAATTCTGAAAGCATTATTGTTCTAAATTACATACTTATGAAAGCTTGTGGCAATTACCACACCTAGTCATTTTGGTAGAGAAAATGACAGTTGATTTTCTTTTTTCTTGTGTGATGATAACTATACAAGAAGGATATGTTGTTGTTTTTTTAATTTTGCACAAAGCTACTCAAGGACTATCTGTCCCTAATTTAGCAGTGTGAAACTAGAGGGAAGGCAACTAGTCATCATCACCCACTGCCATCTCTTGGGCTATTCTTTTTACCAATGAATAGCGGGATTGACCTTTACATTATAACAACCCCACGGCTGAAAGGTGAGCATATTTGGTGTGAGGGGGATTCGAACCCATGACCTTCGGATTCAAGTGCCTTAACCATCTGGCCATAAAAGAAATTTCATTCAGAGATTGTCATAAATTAGTGTTAAGTATGATTTTAATATCTTGAGAAGGAAGTTAAAGTTAAAATATATTCCACCAGTGACGTATCTTGTATAAACACGTAACTGTATGTACGCATGGCCTTGTAAGACATGGCAGTTTGGTTCTCCAGTCATATTCACTTTAAGATTTAGCATCTATTGCTAGTTTTGGTCTTCAGTACTAATAATTCAGGTTATTCTGAACTGATTTTCCTGATATTCCACAGTCAATATTTTAAACTTAGATAAAAGTAAATAATAGCTTCGAGAAACAGTTTTTAATAGTGGAACGGAGTAAGATTTGTTTTGTATGTTACACCTTCTGGTTAACAAATCTAAAGATAGCTGAGGGTTATTACAATTAACCTTCTTGTAGACACACTACAAGTGTTTATCCTATTAGTAATAATTGTTTTTGTCCAATGTCAAGTTCCTGACACGTGCATAAGGTAGTAATTTATGAGAAACATAATGGATACTGTAAAGTATGTAAACACTAACCATCATTGATTACAAAATAGTATCTGAAATAAGACATTAAATAATAAATATAACCCTTTTAATTATAGATGAATCATTAGCCACTGTTGTAGTCTTATGAAGATGTAATTTGTTCAAGGTGCTTTTTAACAAATACTAGTAAAATACAGAATTTGTTTCTCAGAGAGATTTGGAATAAATTTACATTGGGTAACTGTGGTAGGTCTAAATCCTACAAGGATGCAGTTATATATTTAGTTTATATGCATGTGTGAGGTCATATTATTAGTTATGTTTCACATATTTAACAATTTACGTATATCAAAAACCTGAACAAGACAGAGTTAAATAAAAGCAGAAAAAGAGACAACATTTTGTATTTGTGAGTAAAAATTTTGTGTGTGTAGGTATTATTATAGTTTCAAAATATTAAAAACAAAAGACAGCCATTTTGTTTGTTTACTTTTTGTTTAACAAACAATTTTGTCTATTATTCAGAAATAAAACTCGGCTCTATGCCAAGCTGGTTACCATCTTGTCTGAAAAAAACAGATGTATCTGTCCCATTAGGTGATACACTATTGGTACAACTCAGGCATTTATCTCCAAAGTTATTCTTCTAGACAGAGCATCATGAAACTTTCTTGTTCATCAGATAACTCCAATATCATTACTGCTGTGTTATGTTCTTTTCAACGCTTGTTGAACAGAATAAACTTTAGAGTATTGGGATAGGTTGCCTGGCAAGATGCTTGTTGTGGAATAATGCAAAATCTCTGTATAAATGAGATTGGACACGCATTAAAATACAGAATGAACGTTTAATAAAACACAGTTTGTATATAGTATTCTTGATTTTACCGAGTGAATATTATCATTTATATGGATTCTATATGTCTCCTCTCGGATGGCTTATCTTAGGAAGAAACACAGCACCTAGAAATATCCACACCTGGTAACTCTCTTTCACACACGGGTGAGGTCATAACTTTGAACCTAGCCTGCCTACAACTGAAGAACACTTCTGATAAGATCCCAATTTGCAACATTACAAGAATGTTTCCCATATTCAGAACAAAGGTAAAACAGCAGCTAGGATGAGAAACTTGCTTTCTGAATCACTTATTACATCAAACTTGCACACATACAGATTAAATGAGGAATTTAAAATCAGTACTGTAATACACAACAAATATATTACATATTTCTGAACTTCAGGTTGACAATAAGTGTTAACTGTCCAGCTAAAACATGTATATCTTCCACCAAGTGTTCCACTGCATCAAACAGCACCTAGAGACATGGGGTGGTTATATATTGGTAGTTTTTTTTTGCATTACAGGTTAAACTTGAAGAAAAGTTTCAGCACACACAGGAATGGACATCATTACTGGCTAACTGAAGAACAAGGTTCTTAAGTGGTTAAAAGTTTGATGTGCAACAGTAAAACTCTAGGTTTGAAAAGAAAGATAAATTGTCCAATTGGTCAGGTCAGCCAAATATGTAAACTTAAAATATATAATCACTAAAGAAACTACTTTTAGAGGTAATCAGTGGATGACCACAGTCATCTGAAAGGGGTTCAAGGTAATAATTTCCTGCAGAACATGCAACTAATAGCAAACATGGTTAACCATCAACCACCCACTACCATCTGGCTCTCAATGTTCCACAGGAGCCACTGCAGAAATGGTGAAGGATAATCCATGTAAGCAGGCAAGCTTTCTTTAACACTGCCCTTCCTTGACTCCTTGCTATATGACCAGAATGCTGAGTTAGTGCTATGAAGCATTCTTCTCACTACAGTATTACATTTTTACTAAATCACAGTAGTAGACCAGCATAATATTATTTAAACAAATACATCATATATTTTAATCACCTTTATTAATATTTTTATGATTTACAATTTCAAAATGATACTTTCAGATTTAGCCTTGCACAACTTCAGCAATCAATATTTACATCATCAATCAGGTATGATACAGAGGTCAGTCCACAAACCAAAATCAACAGAACAACAATCTAACAAAAACAGCTAGTTTAATTACTGGGAGGCATTATGGATACATATGGTAAGCAGGCTTCATCATCATAAAGGGGGGACAAGACATAGCAAGTGGTGTACTATAACAAGTTAGCAGTTGAGCAGTTTTGTAAGTTAGGCAGTAGTTTAAACTTTGAAGTGGGAACAGTATTTATGAAAAAGACAATTTCAGATGCTAAACAAATGCATGTGGTTACAAAATACAGAGTTCAACACTAATGCCAAAAGCTTAATGAAATGCTGAATGTGCAAAACACTGTTACTAAATTAAAAACTTTTCAAACAAATATTCTACACTGAAGATAAGTAAACATACCAGGTTCATGCAGAGAGCAGCTATGTCAGAACACTGAAAACATACGCTGAAGAAATTACACTCTCAGTGGTTTTAACAGATGACCAAAGCAGTACAAAGAAATTTCCACAGTAATATTTCTTTACAGAGAGATTATATTTATCATATTTCAATACATGTTCTAAAATATCAGTGTCACAAAACAAGGCATACAAAATATTATTGGACAAAATTTGATGAAAGCTACAAGTTTGAATTCTGAAAACTATTTGTTACCATTTTGATCAAGCTATGTTAATTCATAATAGGTCCTATTTAGTTTAAGAAACGTGTTATTAATGATTGCAAATATAATACATTTTGAAAAAGTTTCTGTGATGTGTAACAACAAACAGAAATCCTTTTGTCTTAATAAAGTTTTGGTTTCTCACCAGAACTTTACAACAGTTTGGTAATATAAAGGAGTTTTGTTTAGGTGATCAAAGTATAATGAATATTGTTTAACTGAAACAAAGATAACATTATACGCAGTCTATTCATTCTGTAAGAACTTCAAACACAAACTAGCACACTTGATAAAAAATATTTGTGAAGTTTTCAGTTCTTGTTAAAACCATTACAGTATAGATTCTATTCAATACTAGTCACACTGAGCACAGCTTCTCATATGATATTAAAAGTTATGAGCACTGGTAGTAATTAACATTTCACATTAGCTATTGGTATGTACAACATACTAGTGTACATGTTGTTGGTTTTTACAATTTCTCTAGTGAATATATTACTTTAGCAACTCAATAATAGATTATAATTTTATCCACTTACAGATTTCTTACTGTTCATTACATATCTATATTAAAAAATCAATTAACATTCATCCAGTGTCTTCTTCAGTGTGAATGTTTTGTTTCTTTCAGAGTTGTATATTACAAATGTACAGGTTTTTCAACTTTTCTAAAAGGTTTAATGAAAAATTACTTTTCCTTCAAATGAACATGAAGCTGTGATTGACACGAACAGTCCTGGCAAACCACTGTCCTTCACAACTGATGTGTAATGCTAATCACAATAAATAAACATTCAGCCCCAAAACACAGATGGTAAAAGTAATTTTCATGTATTACTTCACTGTAATAACCTTCCTAGTTATGTTGCTTATAATCATGGCTTAGGAGATATGTTTTATTACTACGTAACTGAATCCTACAAGCTATGCTGTTTTTTAACAACAGTTACAACAATTTATCCAATAATGTACACATATATTATTTATACACATGTTAGTGGTTACAGAATTTACCTGATAATGTATATATTCTTTAACCACATGTTGTTAGAGCTACAGAAAGCATTTCTAGATTCACTCCAGTGTAATGTTAGTACTTTATAACATATCATATTTACACAGTACTTTTACAGTGATGTAACTGCTACATGTATGTGGAAATTTTAATATTTGTCAAGGTGCTATCTTAGAGGTTAATTTAAAAACCAAAAAACTCCTTTTTGTAATAAGTTCTCACCTGTACAAATAAGGTCAGCTAACACAAATACTTAACTTTATGGTGAATAATATTCTAAAATAAGAATTAATAAAATTATGATTAATATAACAACTAGTATGCTACAAAATGTTAAAATATCTTTAGCAGCCCAAAAAATACTTTAGTATACAAGGACACTCCGACATTTCTTGTACACCCTACCGTGTAATGATTGTCGGGGATAGAGGTGCACCGTGTTAGCTTGACACAGACATATAAAACCCATCTAATGGCAAGTATAAACTGTTCTAACAAACCCACAGCTTATAACTAAGATCTTGACTATTTGAAACTATATCTTTTCTGTTTAACAGCCGAGATGTGTGTCTGAAGTTTAGGAAACTAGTTATAATAAACAGATATTATCAATACAATGTAGCATACAGGTTACTTGGTTAGTATTGTTCAGACTGTTATGTAAAAATATCTGTTATTTTCACTATTATTACTACCTATCAAGTAAAAACTAAAAATTCACAAATTAAATATTAAAAGCTACAAATATTCAAGAAAGTCAACATAATTTATGGAATAAAGAAATACAAACTCCATGGTATTTTCTATCATATCTGAAAATACTGTACTTTTGATATTATCAGTTCATTTGGAAACCAAAACTGGATATACATTGTAATTTTGACGTCTGAGAAGACTCTGTTAACAGTTTCTGGATGTTAAAAATGCACATGTGCATCTTACCACATGAAATGTCAAAATGCAAGATTTTTAAAAAGCTGTAGTTATTCCAAATATGTATCATTCTCACGAATAAACAAATTAGAGCTTCACAACTCAGGACTAAATATAAGAATATTTTGTCTCCATTTATTTCTATCATCATGATTAAATGGTTTAATAAATGTTTAACAATCAGTGGCTCTACTTAGAACACTCAGCAACTGTGAAGAAAATTGAAATTTATTACGGAATTACAAGACCATTATATACACAACGCTCTTGAGGTGTGGAAAATAACTTACTATGAATTATTAACAGCTCACGTAGTAATTGTTAATATTCAAAAAACAGTTCTGAATAACACACAAAGTAGTTGTAAGAAACATTCAGAGTTTGTATTTTATATAGAGGAAGCAAATATTATGGACCATCGACACTTTAAACAGTTTTGTAACTAACTATAAACCTAACATATTATAGAATGTTATAACTACTTGTATAAATCAGTTGATAAGACCAAATAACCAATTTTCTTACTCATCATTCGCTTGAAAGTATGTGCTATGACTGACAGATGTCCTGCAATTCTTTGAAGTAAATACTCAATTTTGCCTTATTATATAAAGGAAATTATATGAAACCATGGTTATGAAGCTCAAATTACATGTATTCTTTACAATAATAATCACAGATAACACAAACCATCTGATACTATCTGAACCAAGACAAAATAATGAAACAACATACTGTTTGGAAATTCTTCAGTTTTCTACAGAAAGCAATCTAAACATTGCAAGGACTTTGGACTGAGCGTCTTAACCAACCAGCCAGCCAGCTGTTCCTGACAGTTTGGCCTGAAGTGTCTGATGAGTTACATTTTCCACATTTTTTAGGAATCCCTCCCAACCACTGGAGGTTTATTCTCTATAATCCCATACCCACACTTGAGTCTAGAAAATCACTAGGTCCATTACAATCTGGGTTTAAAGTGGTACCTTACTTATTTTCTGACTGGGGCTGTTGTATTGGTTTTCTGGTTTTCTCACCTTTCCTCCACAAGACTATTTCCTGAAATAAAAGAGAATATATCATTACCTCTGTACAGCATGGCTCAAATAGTTATAGAAGCACCAGCTTCACTAAATTATCCACCTAAAAACCAAAAGTAAAAAGAAAAACTCATTCTTACAAGCTATTATCATTTAAAGTAAGTTTAGATTTAAAATACATATCTGTTATGTGAAGCATCATCACCTTACAGACCAAGCATGCACAGACTGTATGTTATTTTAGTTCTTTAGAGACCAAACATGTATAGACTATGTTATTTTATAGTCCATTACAGACCAAACGTATACAAAGAGGACATTATTTTGCAACAACAAATATACCTTTCTTACCTACTTTTATGACTGTGTAAAAACATATTCAGTTTTTTTTATCATAAAGCTTAAAAAGAAATATAACAAGTAAACATTCTGTTTACAACTTTTACCTCAATTCTATTTGATTGTTAAATGTTTATTAAACATTACTAAAATAAATTTAACCAAATTCAAGGATGTCAGATATGTAACTCTTGGCTTTTCGGAACCAAAACAATTTCTTAACTAGTTTATGAGCCATTTTGGTTACTCATTCCAAATATTTTGCTGTTCTTGGGAAACAGATAACTGATTGTTTCATAACCAAACACCATGATCTGGATAATTCTGTATATTTTTAATGTAATTTATGAATGTTGTTTAGTCCTAGTGTATTTATGTCTATCAACAATTAGTTTTTACAACTGTAAATCTTGGTAGTTATATGTAGGGGCTATTTTGTACGGCCAAGGAAGATTTTTATTAATTATTTTATTGTTCTAAATTGATTAAATATGTGGAGTTGTGTCAAAACATGAGCTCCATAGATCCACATAGCATGAGATGAACATTCTTCAGAAATTGTAACAAAATAGATTTAACTACGTGAGAAAAAAAATTATCCAGAAATGAACTGAATCAGTTTCATAAAATGTAGGTCAGAAGTAACACTAAGAAATCAACTGAATCAGTTTCATAGAATGTAGGTTAGAAGTAACACTTAGAAATCAACTGAATCAGTTTCATAGAATGTAGGTTAGAAGTAACACTTAGAAATCAACTGAATCGGTTTCATAAAATGTAGGTTAGAAGTAACACTTAGAAATGAACTGAATCAGTTTTATAGAATGTAGGTTAGAAGTAACACTTAAAAATCAACTGAATCAGTTTCATAGAATGTAGGTTAGAAGTAACACTTTGAAATCAACTGAATCAGTTTTATAGAATGTAGGTTAGAAGTAACACTTAGAAATGAACTGAATCAGTTTCATGAAATGTAGGTTAGAAGTAACACTTTGAAATCAACTGAATCAGTTTCATAAAATCTAGGTTAGAAGTAACACTTACAAATGAACTGAATCAGTTTCATAAAATGTAGGTTAGAAGTAACATTTAGAAATCAACTGAATCAGTTTTATAGAATGTAGGTTAGAAGTAACACTTAGAAATGAACTGAATCAGTTTCACAGAATGTAGGTTAGAAGTAACACTCAGAAATCAATTGAATCAGTTTCATAGAATGTAGGTTAGAAGTAACACTTAGAAATCAACTGAATCGGTTTCATAAAATCTAGGTTAGAAGTAACACTTACAAATGAACTGAATCAGTTTCATAAAATGTAGGTTAGAAGTAACATTTAGAAATCAACTGAATCGGTTTCATAAAATGTAGGTTAGAAGTAACACATAGAAATGAACTGAATCGGTTTCATAAAATGTAGGTTAGAAGTAACACTTAGAAATGAACTGAATCGGTTTCATAAAATGTAGGTTAGAAGTAACACTTAGAAATCAACTGAATCAGTTTCATAAAATGTAGGTTAGAAGTAACACTTTGAAATCAACTGAATCAGTTTCATAAAATGTAGGTTAGAAGTAACACTTTGAAATCAACTGAATCAGTTTCATAGAATGTAGGTTAGAAGTAACACTTAGAAATCAACTGAATCAGTTTCATAGAATGTAGGTTAGAAGTAACACTTTGAAATCAACTGAATCAGTTTCATAAAATGTAGGTTAGAAGTAACACTTTGAAATCAACTGAATCAGTTTCATAAAATGTAGGTTAGAAGTAACACTTTGAAATCAACTGAATCAGTTTTATAGAATGTAGGTTAGAAGTAACAATTAAAAATCAACTGAATCAGTTTCATAGAATGTAGGTTAGAAGTAACACTTAAAAATCAACTGAATCAGTTTCATAAAATGTAGGTTAGAAGTAACACTTAGAAATCAACTGAATCAGTTTCATAAAATGTAGGTTAGAAGTAACACTTAGAAATCAACTGAATCAGTTTCATAAAATGTAGGTTAAAGAAACACTTTGAAATCAATTGAATCAGTTTCATAGAATGTAGGTTAGAAGTAACACTTTGAAATCAATTGAATCAGTTTCATAGAATGTAGGTTAGAAGTAACACTTAGAAATCAACTGAATCAGTTTCATAAAATGTAGGTTAGAAGTAACACTTTGAAATCAATTGAATCAGTTTCATAGAATGTAGGTTAGAAGTAACACTTAGAAATCAACTGAATCAGTTTTATAGAATGTAGGTTAGAAGTAACACTTAAAAATCAACTGAATCAGTTTCATAGAATGTAGGTTAGAAGTAACACTTAGAAATCAACTGAATCAGTTTCATAGAATGTAGGTTAGAAGTAACACTTAGAAATCAACTGAATCAGTTTCATAAAATGTAGGTTAGAAGTAACACTTTGAAATCAATTGAATCAGTTTCATAAAATGTAGGTTAGAAGTAACACTTTGAAATCAATTGAATCAGTTTCATAGAATGTAGGTTAGAAGTAACACTTAGAAATCAACTGAATCAGTTTTATAGAATGTAGGTTAGAAGTAACACTTAAAAATCAACTGAATCAGTTTCATAGAATGTAGGTTAGAAGTAACACTTAGAAATCAACTGAATCAGTTTCATAGAATGTAGGTTAGAAGTAACACTTAGAAATCAACTGAATCAGTTTCATAAAATGTAGGTTAGAAGTAACACTTTGAAATCAATTGAATCAGTTTCATAAAATGTAGGTTAGAAGTAACACTTTGAAATCAATTGAATCAGTTTCATAAAATGTAGGTTAGAAGTAACACTTTGAAATCAATTGAATCAGTTTCATAGAATGTAGGTTAGAAGTAACACTTAGAAATCAACTGAATCAGTTTTATAGAATGTAGGTTAGAAGTAACACTTTGAAATCAATTGAATCAGTTTCATAGAATGTAGGTTAGAAGTAACACTTAGAAATCAACTGAATCAGTTTCATAGAATGTAGGTTAGAAGTAACACTTAGAAATCAACTGAATCAGTTTCATAGAATGTAGGTTAGAAGTAACACTTAGAAATCAACTGAATCAGTTTCATAAAATGTAGGTTAGAAGTAACACTTAGAAATCAACTGAATCAGTTTCATAGAATGTAGGTTAGAAGTAACACTTAGAAATCAATTGAATCAGTTTCATAAAATGTAGGTTAGAAGTAACACTTAGAAATCAACTGAATCAGTTTTATAGAATGTAGGTTAGAAGTAACACTTAGAAATCAACTGAATCAGTTTTATAGAATGTAGGTTAGAAGTAACACTTTGAAATCAATTGAATCAGTTTCATAAAATGTAGGTTAGAAGTAACACTTTGAAATCAATTGAATCAGTTTTATAGAATGTAGGTTAGAAGTAACACTTTGAAATCAATTGAATCAGTTTTATAGAATGTAGGTTAGAAGTAACACTTAGAAATCAACTGAATCAGTTTTATAGAATGTAGGTTAGAAGTAACACTTTGAAATCAACTGAATCAGTTTTATAGAATGTAGGTTAGAAGTAACACTTTGAAATCAATTGAATCAGTTTCATAAAATGTAGGTTAGAAGTAACACTTAGAAATCAACTGAATCAGTTTCATAAAATGTAGGTTAGAAGTAACACTTTGAAATCAATTGAATCAGTTTCATAAAATGTAGGTTAGAAGTAACACTTAGAAATCAACTGAATCGGTTTCATAGAATGTAGGTTAGAAGTAACACTTTGAAATCAACTGAATCAGTTTTATAAAATGTAGGTTAGAAGTAACACTTTGAAATCAATTGAATCAGTTTCATAAAATGTAGGTTAGAAGTAACACTTAGAAATCAACTGAATCAGTTTCATAAAATGTAGGTTAGAAGTAACACTTTGAAATCAATTGAATCAGTTTTATAGAATGTAGGTTAGAAGTAACACTTAGAAATCAACTGAATCAGTTTTATAGAATGTAGGTTAGAAGTAACACTTTGAAATCAACTGAATCAGTTTTATAGAATGTAGGTTAGAAGTAACACTTAAAAATCAACTGAATCAGTTTCATAGAATGTAGGTTAGAAGTAACACTTTGAAATCAATTGAATCAGTTTCATAAAATGTAGGTCAGAAGAAACTTTATTTGTCCAAGAAATAGTATTCTCAAAAATTATTTGATAGCATTAGTTATATTTTCATAGAAAATGTATAAATTTCTATGTATAAGTTAATTAGCTTTTGGCAACTGTAGTGACATTTAAACACTATCTCAAATCATCGTCATCCTGCAGAAAAGAAATAGACTGATTCATAATTCACAAAATATTGCTAAAGCATTGTGAAATTTAGATATGATACTCTGCAATGCACTGTTTGTCTACACATGCTCATTAGTGGAAGGATGAATGTCAAAGTTTATACTTGCAGAGGACACTGAGCTGATTTTGATGTAAAGCAAAAACAGAAGTAACACTGTTCAAACACCTACTACTTTTGCTAGCAATCACTCTTAGAAATGAACAGTTAACTCTTTGACTCTGGGACTGTGTGTGCTGAACCAACTACATAACCACCAAAGTAGCTATACTATAACTTTAACTCTATGTAGGATTGGTCAGTTTGACCTACTTTGTAACCAATTAGAAAATAAATCTAAACTACTCTTTTTTCTTTCAGGAATGTTTGCAATTTGTAACAAGAAACCAGATATGTTTATTCTAAATAGCTTAAATCTCATAAAAGTATACATCTATTTAAACTTACTAACTTTTTGTTTTATTGATCTTTGAACTCTAACTAATAATCCTATCACACAAGTTGTAAATCATGTGGCTTATGTGCAGTTCATATTACTGTACTGTATACCATAAAACTGGCCTTTTTAAAGTACAAATGTCTTACTTTTCTTAGTCTTAGTACTACTACATCAGTATTGTGTAAAATCTAGTCACATCACATATAATACATATGTATATATTATTATTATTACTATTTACAAATCAATTCTTAAATTTGTTATTTTTCTTAAAACATAAAATAAATAAAAACTAAATAGAAAACAATGACCTCTACTATTTATGATGATATGAACTTCTCTACTTCTCCATTGTACTTGCAAAGCCTGATGGAATTTTGCACATTGAGGATGTAAAATATAATTTTTGCAGGTTTTATATACTGTATTTTGTGGCTTATAAGATGCACCCAAATTTTGGAAGGTAATATCCAGAAAAAAGTTTGAGATAGTGGGTATAAATTCATGTAGGCCCTTGATCCACTGACTCCATTTTTCACTCATAAAAGCTTTGAAGGGCTTATTAATCAATACATCTAGTGGTTGCAGTTGGGATGTCAAACCTCCTGAAATGAGAACTTTTTTTTCACCTCAGTTTTATGAACCTTAAACAGAGCTGGTTTTCTATCCCAAACTTTTACAAGTCAAAGATTGACCCAATTTCATCCATCCTGCTGGAAGTTTGTGCTTTGGCAGTTTTTGTTTAGAAATCAGAAGTAGTGAGTGTTTTTCCTATCAGAACAGCATGACAGAACTACTGTATAGAGACCTTTGCACTCTAAGACATCTTACCAGTTATGGTTTTGTACCATGTCCATGGTCTTATTTCAAGGGACCTTACCAATATTTCCAATTTGACTTAGCTCATAATTTGATTCCTGGTATTAATGACAAACTTATGACATGCTGAGATCTTACTTTCATATATGTTGTTTCAAGAACACCAGCTAGCAGTTGCTAAAATCTTTCATTAGTTTTTGTCAACACAGAATTACAAAACTTCCTTTCATTCATTACCCAATCTTCTAGTTCTGGTTACTTTCTCATGAAGATTATGTTTGGTTTTCTGAGTGATCTTCAATTTCACCTCTTATTTATGCCAGACTCTTACTGTTTTCTCAACATGTGGTGGCCCAAAACTCTCTTTGCAGCTCTGTTACAACATATTCTGGTGAAATCAACTAGGTGTAATTTATAAAGAATAGTGTAATTATGTCTCTTACTAACATTTATTGTGTTAGAAACGTTATCACCAATCCAAATTCAAAAGCTGACTTCAGTATAATAGAAATAGTCTTATACCATTGCTTACCAATTAACAGAGAAAATTAAAACAAATCGATCTCAGTATCAAGCCAATCAAAATAGGTTTAGGCTAGATGTAGCAAAAACACTGACTTTCAATGTACAGGATACACAGTAATTTTAGTATTTGTTTTTTAAAGTGTATCTTATAAGCTGCAAAATACAGTACTTTTTTCAAATAAAAAATTAAAAGTTACTACACTGATACTTCAAAATTATATTGAGATTCTTAAATAAGCTGTATTTGGATCTAAAAAAGTCTTATTTCTCTTCTCCTTTAGCTCTGTAAATACTTTAGGAAAACTAACAAAAGGAGAGCATTTAATTGTTCATAAACACGTACTTAAGAGAATTAGGCACAGGTAAACAAGTTTATAGACATGCATTTAAAAGAATTAGGCACAGGCAAACAAGTTTATAGACATGTACTTAAAAGAATTAGGCACAGGTAAACAAGTTTATAGACATGTACTTAAAAGAATTAGGCACAGGTAAACAAGTTTATAGACATGTACTTAAAAGAATTAGGCACAGGTAAACAAGTTTATAGACATGTATTTAAAAGAATTAGGCATAGGTAAACAAGTTTATAGACATGTATTTAAAAGAATTAGGCACAGGTAAACAAGTTTATAGACATGTACTTAAAAGAATTAGGCACAGATAAACAAGTTTTTAAAAGGTGGACACAGCCTTTGTGATAGGTTCTACAAATATAATGATATATTAACAAATAGAAAATATATGACATTTTATACTCCAGCTAGTCTATATTAGAACTTTCAGTTTCAAATCTGTTAAAATCTCTAGACTCTACATTTTATAATGTCTACATACATTAGAACTTTAAGTTTCAAATCTGTTAAAATCTCTAGACTCTACATTTTATAATGTTTACATATATTAGAACTTTGAGTTTCAAATCTGTTAAAATCTCTAGACTCTATATTTCATAATGTTTACATATATTAGAACTTTGAGTTTCAAATCTGTTAAAATCTCTAGACTCTACATTTTATAATGTTTACATATATTAGAACTTTGAGTTTCAAATCTGTTAAAATCTCTAGACTCTAGATTTCATAATGTCTACATATATTAGAACTTTGAGTTTCAAATCTGTTAAAATCTCTAGACTTTACATTTCATAATGTCTACAACAAAATCTGGACAAAAGCAAAAGATGATGTGCTACATGAAACACACAAAATCAGTGTTTAGCCATAACTTACAACATTAAAATTTAAATTGCAAATCACAATTTAATTACAAATTTATAGACATATATTCAGAGAACAGTAGTCCAATAAAATGTTGACCCCTACTTGTATGGGAAGGGTTAAAAAATCAAGAATGATTAATCAAACATTTCCTTCAGGGTGAAATTGTAGCAGTTAAAGAAACCTCTGGCGACAAAGAGACTGATCATTAACATATGTTCTCCCTTTGGAAATCATTCTCAACTAAATCTTCAGATTATATATAGATTGATTTGTAATTTTTACAACACTGAAACATTGTTTCAATGCTGCAAAAATTACAAAATCTATATTTTATGTCTGTGAAGGTCTCCCCACTAACAACCATTTTTTATACATTTTCTTAACTGTATTTAAACATAACATTTCTGTAGTAAGTTTAAGTAATTTATAAATACAATTATTGAAAACAGATTGTAAACTAAGAACTTTCAGTTCAGAAATACTAAAAGTGAATATGTGGCACATGAGAAAACACAAGTATCTCATGTTATAGATCAAATTCTCATACGAGTTACCTGCACACACTTTCACTTATTAATGTATAATGAAATGCAATCTATTTTTGGCTATCTAAAGATTTTTCAAAGTACTTGTGTTAAGTCTCCTCACATGGTTTTTTTTCTTTTCCTTAAATTTAAGAAGTAAAACAACAAAAAATCATTTCAACTTGAACAGCTGTTTTTAAAATGTGATCAGTATAAATATTCAGAGCAAATTTGAAAGCTGCTACAAACTTTACAGAATGCCCTCTGATATGAGATTATGTACTGGATATCATTTTACACTGCATTGCTAATTTCAATGTCAAAGAGAGTAAATACTAGATAATACAGTACACAAGGACACAGTAAGTATGCATTTCAGAGGATTTAGAGGTTGTGCAAATGAATTATGAAAGCTGTACAGTAGAACTATTTTCATTCTTTAAATGAATGTAACTTGTATTCTTACTTTTAACAATCTCATCCACATGAATTGTTTCAATTCACAGACATATCTTGAGTACAAATGTTGTTCTAATATATTTTGATTTGTTTTGTGTACATTTTACTAAATGTATTCCACACTAGTGAACAAATGTAGTGAACTCAGCATTATATTCACAGTTCCTTCTCCAGTGTGGGATGGGTCCACCACTATTGGTCCATCCTTTAAAATGTATGGGGAAACAAACATGCAATAAAAAATTTAAAAGCAGGGTAATTGTAATTAATGAAATAGTGACTGTCATATAAATCTGACGTATAATTATGACATTCAGAAGAGACACAATTAAAAAGTTAGGATTCAGAAATTACAATCACCTGGCTATTGGAATACCTATATTACAAAACCCTTCGGGTTTCTTAAAATATGTATCTTCAAGTGTTTTATAAAACAACAAACCTGTTGTTTGAAATATCTCCTTTCCTCTTCATCCACCAGGACAAGATTAAGATAATATCGAACAGAGAACTTCTTGTTAATATCCTTCATGGTAGGAGTTAAGTCATATCCAGCCAAAAAGAGTCGTATTGGAATAGACTCACCTGAAGAAACAAAGCAACAAATCGGTACCTACTTTGTTCTGGTTAATAATTCATAACAGGAGTTTAGTATAACATATCAAATCCTCTACATGAACAGTATGAAATATTAATGATAATTTGGACTTCTCTATAATTCCAAAATACTTCATGTTACATTTCTCTAGCTTGCATTATAACTATTTACAAAATGCTGTCCAGTTGTGAATTTTTCATACAAGTAGTTTTATATATTCACACAAGGACTAGCTGGACTATCTCTTTATAATATGAATTATATTGGTTAAACTACATTCTGGTGCCCTTGTTTGTTCACAATATGAATTATGTTGGTTAAACTACATTCTAATGGTCTTGTATGCTCATAATGTGTGAAATGTCGAACTGATGTATTATATACAAGTTCACAGCAGATATAAGTTTAAATATTTGTACACAAAAGACATTTGGTCAAGATAAATCCTTAAAATCAGCAGCAAACTTTAAAATATAATTTACCAAACTATGAGTGTATTAATATTATGAACCAACGAAAATTGACCACACACCCTGCCGTACTCTTGAAACCTTTGCGAGATCAGATGTATGAAATGGCATGCACTAATGATTCTATAACCTTGTCACTAGAGGAAGGTCAAAGAACACATCCATTTTATAGATTCTCAAAACCAAATTTAATATTTTGTCATCACTGTATGTCAGTAAAATTGGTACCTTAGCATAATTTATAAGAAAATATTAGAAAATGCTAAACAAGCTATTTTTATGCCATGTGACATGTCTTCATACAATGTCTCTAGTGATTAACAAATAAAAAAATCCAAATTTCAAGCACTTACATAAGAACCTCCCAACTGAATGTAACCACAGTTACAAAACATAATAACTTCCCACCTAAACATAACCATAGTTACATAAGAACCTCCCACCTGAATGTAACCACAGTTACAAAACATAACTTCCCACCTGAACATAACCACAGTTACATAAGAACCTCCCACTGAATATAACCATAGTTACATAAGAACCTCCCACCTGAACATAACCATAGTTACATAAGAACCTCCCACCTGAACATAATCATGGTTACATAAGAACCTCCCCCCTAAACATAACCATAGTTACATAACATAAGAACCTCCCACTGAACATAACCATAGTTACATAACATAAGAACCTCCCACTGAACATAACCATAGTTACATAACATAAGAACCTCCCACTGAACACAACCATAGTTACATAAGAACCTCCCACTGAACACAACCATGGTTACATAAGAACCTCCCACCTGAACATAACCATAGTTACATAAGAACCTCCCACCTGAACATAACCATAGTTACATAAGAACCTCCCACCTGAACATAACCATAGTTACATAAGAACCTCCCACTGAACACAACCATAGTTACATAAGAACCTCCCACCTGAACATAACCATAGTTACATAAGAACCTCCCACCTGAACATAACCATAGTTACATAAGAACCTCCCACCTGAACATAACCATAGTTATATATCCTCAGAAAAAATGTTGGGTTTCTTAATCTTCTTACTCCAATTAATGTACAAAATGACCAAACAAGTTTCTCTACAATGACTGAGAACATAAAAATGAAACTCAAAATAACACAAACCAGTTTCAAGTTCATATGGTTAACATTTCTTTAGATTTTCAGTACTGTTTCACATCAATATGACATTTTCAATGAGTTTGTACAGATATTCCTGAGTGATTGAATACTTCAAAAAGTTCATCTGTGCCTGGCTTGAGAACTTTCATTTACTGGTTTAACTCAGCTAATAAGGTTTCAATCAGATTAACATCAGGTGATTGACCATAACATAACATCAATTCTCTTATTTCTAAGATATCTTTTAAGTACTCCACAACTGTATTGAAACTTTTTTTCTCAACCCAAACAAGCTGTTATTACATATATATTTCTCTATAAGTGGGTTTTCTCATCATCACTGATTAGCCTACAGAATGATCAAACAATTATCAAACTTCCCAGGTAAAATTAAAAACTTATATTTTCCAGAAACACCTGAAAACAAAATCTTAAATGATTTTTTTCAAAGAATTTTCTCACAAAACCATCAACATAATTTCACAAAACAGAAAGTTAAAAAATAATCTTACAAAAAGAGACATTAATTCAACTAAAAACCTAAAACAAGACAAAAGCACAAAAATTCTAAAAGCAGATAAAGGAAAAGCTACAGTAAAAATGAACACGAATGAATACATCCAAAAAATGAAGAACATCCTATCAGACACAAACAAATTTAAACCAATACACACAAATCCAACAAAGACACATGAAATGCAACTAAACAAAATACTACTAAAAATGAAAAAAGCCAACACAATTTCACAAACAATTTATTCATACCTACGTAAAACCGACTCACGCACACCACAAATATACGACATCCCCAAACCTCATAACTTAGATTGTCCATTACGACCAATAATGTCCACAAATGAATCGTTTAATTTCCATCTTGGTAAATACATAGCATGGGCATTCTCCAAATATGTAACATTAGCCAGCTCATTCATCAAAGACTCTATTAATTTCAAGTCTAATCTGAATCAACTTAATCATAAAGCCTTAATGGCCAGTTTCAATGTTATATCCCTCTTTACAGAAGTTCCAACCACTGAAGCCTGCAAGATAGTTTTATAACTCTATATCTGAGACCCTAACCCAACTACAGAAATTCCCAGTAACCAATTAGCAACCCTCATAGAATTCACCACGATGAAGACAAACTTCATGTTCAACAACCAGAACTATGTACAAACAAATGGCCTAAGCCTGGGCAACCCAGTATCACCAGTTTTAGCCAATATTTTTTATGACACAAGTTGAAACAAAAGCAATTAACACAGCATTACATCCACCACTATACTGGTACAGATATGTAGACGATACGATTGTGGGATTCAAACCTACAGAACACACTTAATATTTCAATCACATTAACTCTATACATCCCAAAATTAACTTCACATGTGAACAGGAAGAAAGAAATCAAATATCATTTCTTAATCTCAAAATTACAAGAACCAACACACAGTTTAAAACAGAAATCCACCAAAAAATCACCCATACTGGACTATACATTCCTTAGGACTCACCACATGAAACAAAACAAAAACTCAACATACTAAGAAACCAAATAAACACAGCCATAAAACTATGCTCACCAAATAAAATTAACGATGAATTAGACAAAATAAAACAATACTTCATCAACATCAATAAGTTTCCTCCACAAACCGTAAAAAACATTATATGCACACACCTAGACAGAAAGCAAAATCAACTAACAAAATAAATGTCTCACGAATCAAAAGATCACGAAACAAATTTTACATAAATATTTTGCAGGCTAACTGTAATAAGAAGATCTAATAAACTACATCAGGTGCATAACACGTTTTATGAGAAAATGTAACTAAAATAATGAAAAGTTCAGATATTAAGAAAATCAGTGTTAAAATTAGGATTTTAGATCACATTTGAACAGATCTCACTGTGTGTGTTCCAGAAACATATTTTTCTGTCATCTAATAAACATATTAACAACATCTTCAAGGGGGGCCACTTTTTTGTCCCCCTTCTGTAGTTAACAAATCTACAAGGGTAGCCCCACCTACCATTCCATTCTTTGAAACCTCTTATCTACTCACACATACTTCTCTGAAGTACATGTTTATAACCAAAAGAAAGAATTAATTCCAAACTATGTAAGCATGACAGTGATTTAACTGGCTTGAAAAAAACACTTGTAATTTTACAGGAAGTGCTGAAGTCTGTGAGCAATATTTGTTGCTTAGTTTTTATAAACGTACGTATTGCTTAGTTAGGAATTACAGTTTTATCTGTAGAGTAACTTGTTGATTTTTGTTGGGGTTTTCTAAATGTAATCTACAAAAAACAATTTGTCTCCACTCCCCATTTGAAAGAATAAACAAAATTTATGACACACAAGTATAAATAAACTTTGTAACATCATAAGTACTAAACAATAATTGTTTTTATAATAAATATATGTTCATAACCAATAGCACACTTTGTACACTCACACCATTCAATTCCAGTCACTTGAAAGGATAACTAACATCCAAATATTCATTGGATCAGCCTGAACCCTGTACATAGTTATACTGTAAACATTTTTATTACTTCAGACAGTTCTCACTGTACTGTTAAATTATCTCCTACTGTGTTCTGGGTAATTATGCCATACAAGTGTTGTTATATGATGCCACATGAACATCCAAATGACAGGAGCAGTGATTCAATGCTTAATGTTTCACAGGTCTCTACATCAGCCACTAACAGTAAAATAAGATAGATGTGACAAGATTAGATCCTAGAAGAACCACTTTGGAACTGAAGAATCACTTTGGAACTTTGTAGCCAATACTAAAAAAATAGAATAGAGGAGTACTACTCAATTTATTTCATATTTTTTCTTTCTTTAAAATTTTATGGTGGTTACATGGTTAATGAAACAGACCAAACCTGTACAGTTACAGTAGAGAAAATAACAGATAAAATATAATTGCTTTCTGAAAAGACAATGATTTATTCATTTCACTAGTTTCAGGGATTACACAAATATAACTTACGACATTTTCAAATGAAAAAATTTACTTTTAATCTCAGCCACAGAGCTTTTGGTTGTCCTAAAGGTAAGGCATGATACGACATCTTATCATGTTTGTGGATGATAAATTCCAGAGTATCAATTTGTGAATATCACACAGTATGTTGAATGCAGCTTTGGTTGAAATTAAATGCTTGTGATGTCCAAATACAAAGTCTGTAGTTTGTTTACAAATTAGAAACTCAAATAACAATAATGAAAGCTAGAATATAAAAACTGTCCATTAAATAAGATATAAAGTTCTTCTAAAAACAAACATACAATAGCTATCTGGAGGTCACATATTTTATAATTTTCTCATGAGGAAGTATTTTTAATATTAAAATCAAAATTATTTACATGTTAGACAGTCAACATTTAAAAGAATGAATTCAAGAACAAATATTTAAAGAAAAAATCTTTAAAAATTACAAAATCAGATATTTTCTGTATGAGAGCCTTGTAATATTTGCTGGTAACATGAAAAATTTTGTAAAAGTATGCATATATTATAAAATTATAGTACAACTGTTCTTATGGTTCTTTTGTGGTTACAAGCTGGGTGAATTGTACCCAGCCTGCAGTCTGAGTTAGCCTTTAATGATGAACTTTTTAAACCTCTTCCTGCACAAGTCACTGAGTTACATTCATTATTTAATTAAACAACTTTTCTATAAATGTATGTCAAACAAATAACATTATAATGCATGTTATAACTCAAAGTTTCTAAAAAAAACAGTTACAAAAATCCTTTTTTAATTTGTTGTCATGATCATGAAAATCCCCAACTTTGCCAGTTGCTTTCTTGAATCAGGTGCATCGTTCATGTAGATATATGTCAAGACAATAATTACATTTACTTACCGATTGACACATACAGAGATGCCAACCATTACGATTTGAGCGTAATCATTACGATTTTGGTGTATACAATACGACTATACGCTCTTACAAACAAATATTATGACTTGTTGCAACTCCCAAATTATTATATATCACATAGGCCTATACTATAAAGTGATAAATTGTTCCCCAGAGCTTGAAAGGGTGAAAAAAAATTTCTAGTGAGATACAAATAAATTTTGATAATAAATAAAAGACATAGTCCAAATGGCTACTTGCGATAATCATGTTTGTGTTTGAAATAATAAAAAATATTTGTATTTCCAAAGGCTACCAATAGTTTGAGTGCAGTGCTTCTCCATACTGGGTATGTGGGGGAATACATAGTTACGTCATCAGTGCTTGTCAGCCAATCAGTGCTCACATAGATGGGTATTTCTCATTTTCTAAGCAGCATAGAAACACCAATGCAATTGTCCACAAGATGGAAAAAAAGAGGCCTCATTCACCAGATTGTCTTGTTTCTGGCAAAACTAAAAGGACTAAAACTGTGAATCAAAAATTTATGAAAGAGTATAGTGCAAAATATCCGGTCATTGCATCAAAAGTCAGTGACAGTCATGCATTTTGTACAGTTTGTCACATCAATTTTTCTGTGGCACATGGCAGAATAAACGATTGTTCCAGACATATAAAATCGGCATCTCACCAATAAAAGGCTGAGGCGAAGACAAAAACGATGCAAATAATGACATTTATGAGTAAGAATTCAGAATATGAAAAAGAATTTTTTTAAATTTATTTATTAAATACACAAAACACTGTCATAAATGAGCAATCTATAGCAGGAATAAATAATAATAGTTATAATAATAAACAACTTGGAGACATTGGTCAGACCTAGTAGCTGCAAATGATAAAGGGCTCTGTCTACAATCATTATGCTCAATCATTTGAAATAGTTGGAATCTCTGCACATATGTTTCAAATCACCTTGCAGGTCATGTATCATTTTGATAGGATTAATGTGAAAACCCCTTTATACTTAAAGCAGTCAACATCCTGACTCCATGTATTCATGGATAAATGTTTAACAAATATACTTAATTAAAATTCTGAATTTTTAGCTATAAATGTCTTGTAACATTCACTAAAGTTTGAAACATTTCACAAAGATACACAAAAACATGTTAAAGTTGCAAATAGGTAAGGAAACTGGTGGTCACATCTTCGGAGTAATACATCGAGTCAGTACCAAGAGAGATAATAAATATGATCTATACAATATGAACTACACACAGTGATATTTTCTACTTTTATGTAATATTTCATAAAATTATTTATATAAAAATTCACATTATTTTAAGATTAATTATTTACTGTACTGAATACATCAGGAAAGTGGAAAAAGAAGAGATATTAAATTTTTAAAACAGACAACTGTGCATGTGACATATTTACAACTTAAAATTCCAAAACTCGTATCAATTGACACACTAACAGTTACCCTGTTAGCCAACTTGCATTCACTTTTCAATACATATTTTATTCTTATTGCAAAAGTTGTTTTAATTACTATAACTAAAAAACAAGTACACATTCCTAGGAGATAATAACCACAAATTAACTTAAAGTCTGTCAGTGTCAGAGAAAATATCCACGACTATATAGACCTAGTAACAAGTATAGCAAAAGGTGTCACAAAAACTTTTCTTACAAACTGATTCAGATCTGAAAATATGTACTCACAAAACATTTGAAAAATTAGGTATAATATTTGAGTCCAGCAAACTTGTAAAATAAGGCAAGATTGGCTTGCTGTGTATCTGGCCTTCAGCTGATGTTAAGTTATGACTTATTCCACTCATATGAAATAACACTACTGATGTTATTGAAGTATAAGAACTGAAATGCACCTTTAGTGAGAACATTACAAATCTTTTAAGACACCAATTCAAATTATGATAAATAAACTCTAACATCCTAAGTTCAAAAGCTGCATCATTATTACATTATAGCTATATAAAACAATTTCTGTCTTTAGGTTTTATTTATATTTCTTTACTACTACCTGATTAAAAAAAAATGTATTCTCAAATATCAAACTTACCTCTCACAGGAGCTCCATCCATAATTTCATACTTAGCGATAGTTTCATTTTCATTAAAAGTGTTGGGCCCTGAACCAGTGGTTTCACGTTTGATAATAGCAATCTCCATGTGTTTTATTTTGATCTGAACCAGAAGAAAGTATATCTTCCCACAATAACATCCTTCAGGTGATACCTTATTAAAGAAAATGTATTATACAAAAACTTCCATATTTCAATGACAGCATTAAATGTCAACACACAGATTTCTGACAGTACTTTCTGTTTTGGGGTACCTGCTGTAAAATTTATTATATTGTGGACACATCAGTTCATTTAAATTATAACTTTCAGTTTAGCAGTTAGTAACCTTTCTTTTTTTTACCAACAAAAAAATATCTCACAATGTCATGTTAATGGTCTGTTTTTGACAACAGTAAATGTCTCAAGGATGTTACATCAATGGTTTGTTTTTTGACAACAGTAAACATCTCAAGGATGTTATGTTTATGAGCTGTTTTTTGACAACAGTAAAAGTCTCAAGGATCTTATGAATATGAATTTGTTTATTGACAAAGGTTAAGGTTTCAAATAAGCCAATCAAATCAAAAGTCAGATTCAATTTGTAAGTGTTAAAGATGAACAATCACAAAAGTAGGAAGACTACCAGTATATAGGGAGTTGGGTATAGGTACCACAAAAAGAAACTGTATGGGCAATATAACAACAAAGAACCTTGGGTGGACACAGAAGCTTATTCATAACCGGTCATGGGTAAAGATGAAAAATGGAAGAAGAAGAGAAACGAGGTGCCAAGGTATTTGGAAGGAATGAGGAATCCAGATAAAGAAGAATACAACAAGGGTGATAAAGTGGTAAACAACTCTAACTGTCAAAATCCACAGGATAAGAGGAGAAAGTTATGTCTGAAAGGAAAGGTGAAACATGGAACATGAGGAAAGTGATTAAAATAGGGAAAAATTGAGGGAATGGAGTACCACATTAACATCCCAATCTGGTCTGGAAGGGCGAGGCACCTGGAAGTCAAGCATGAACATATAAAGGAGAGGTGAAGTAAATACTCTACAGTATTGGGAAAAATGAAAGGTATGGGATAAAGCCACCCAATAACTCATGACTGATGAGCCTAGGGACCCACACAGTCAGAGAGCCAAGTGAGAAATTCCACCACCCAAGCCACCAAGTTGTATACCAACTGCAGAACACCTTCCATTTGCATTGATACACCTCATAGAAGAAGGATGTATGGAACCAGCTTAAAGGAAAGCAATTCAATGAGAGAAACTGGATCTCCTAGCTAAGCATCAGGTAAAAGCCTGGTGCAAAGATGCACAATGCGAAGCATAGGACATAGAAACGATGACTGAGGTTGACCAAGAAGGGAGGTAAACAACAGAAGAAGAATATAAAAGTGCAAACTGATTTGAGGAATGCTAATCGTAATTACCAAATTGTGAAGTAAATCAATATACATGAACCCGAATATCAGAAGGTTTATCATTGAGTAAGAAAGAATGTGGCTCAGAGGAATCAATACTGTCTTTTTGGATTTTATTTCTTAGGTATGTGGCACATTATCCCTTTTCTCAGGAAGCAGAAAGAAATAGTTAATCAGACCAAAAAGGGTCAGCCTGTTTAAGGTAAACTGGAATGAAAGATAGACCATCTAAAGTTTGATCTAGCAGAGAGATGCAAATAAATTCACCAATTAGCTGCCTACATCTGAGACCTGAGAAAGAAAACTAGTCTCTGGTGTGATTCCTGAAGTGGTAATACACACTTTGGAATTCATAGAAAATGATTCCACCAAATTCAGGCAGTGAAAATGAAAAATGCAATTGGAACCAAGTGATAAATTTTTAAAGTGAAGAAACTGTTGGAAAGAAAACTAAAAGAAAACCACTTTATAAAAAAACTTAGGCAAATGTGAATCATTAAATAAACAAGAAGCAAGTCCAGATACAAGCACTGCCAAATGGGAAGTGATGATTTGATGGAGGAGTAGAGAGTGAGCCACATGAATATGTCATGCTCTACATGATAACTTGTATAAATAGAATATTTCAATTCCAACAACAGGGAGCAAAAGGCTTATGGCATATATCTAGAAAATGTTTGCATACAGAGGGCAGCACTGAACAATAGTAGCTAATTTTGTAAGCAGGAGTAAATGCTGTATTGGAAGACACAAAGATGTTATGTTTGGTGTCTGTTTTTTGACAATGGTAGTGTGTAGAACACCATAAACAGCTATTAAGAAACAATTTAATATCAGTTTTATAGGGAAGAAGTATGAACAAGTTTTAAAAAAATGAATATTAAATAATGTAAGATATTCAATAATTAATACATATTGAAGAAGTTCATAAACTCTAAAAAATAAACACTTCATACACACTTACTTAGATTTATTGTATTCAAACTCTATGTGAAGACAGTCCTCTATGCCAACCTCCATTTTTATTGAAGAGTTCATCTCTGGATAGGAAGCCAAGGTGTGGACTATGATGTCTGATTCTTTCACAATATCAGACAACCTTCTCACTATGGTAACACGCAGAAAGTACCTGTAAAAAATATTAAATGCATGCAAGTGATTTTTTTTCATAGATACCCACACACAAAACATGTAGCTTGTTACTTCAGATAAAGAAACCCCTTCGTATCCAATACTTTTGCTCATTCTAATTTTACAAAAATACTTACATTGGAGAATCGTACCTGTCTGACAAGAGGTATACAAGAGTAACAACAGTACAATGTGACCACTCTTGGCACTGATTCCAGAATATGACCACCTTACAAACATGACTGCTGCTGTAACAACAGTACAATGTGACCACTCTTGGCACTGATTCCAGAAAATGACCACCTTACAAACGTGACTGCTGCTGTAACAACAGTACAATGTGACCACCCTTGAGACTTATTCCAGAAAATGACCACCTTACAAACATGACTGCTGCTGTAACAACAGTACAATGTGACCACCCTTGATATTGATTACAGAAAATGACCACCTTACAAACATGAGTGCTTTCCGTCAATGACAACACTTACATTCCCCTTTTTACTCTATACATACCTGTATTATAACTAAATACTGAAGTATACCTGTATTATAACTAAATACTGAAGTATACCTGTATTGTAACTAAATACTGAAGTATACCTGTATTATAACTAAATACTGAAGTATACCTGTATTATAACTAAATACTGAAGTATACCTGTGTTATAATTAAATACTGAAGTATATCTGTGTTATAACTAAATACTGAAGTATACCTGTATTGTAACTAAATACTGAAGTATATCTGTGTTATAACTAAATACTGAAGTATATCTGTATTATAACTAAATACTGAAGTATACCTGTATTATAACTAAATACTGAAGTATATCTGTGTTATAATTAAATACTGAAGTATATCTGTGTTATAATTAAATACTGAAGTATATCTGTGTTATAACTAAATACTGAAGTATATCTGTGTTATAACTAAATACTGAAGTATATCTGTATTATAACTAAATACTGAAGTATATCTGTATTATAACTAAATACTGAAGTATATCTGTATTATAACTAAATACTGAAGTATACCTGTATTATAACTAAATACTGAAGTATATCTGTATTATAACTAAATACTGAAGTATATCTGTATTATAACTAAATACTGAAGTATATCTGTATTATAACTAAATACTGAAGTATATCTGTATTATAACTAAATACTGAAGTATACCTGTATTATAACTAAATACTGAAGTATATCTGTATTATAACTAAATACTGAAGTATACCTGTATTATAACTAAATTCTGAAGTATACCTGTATTATAACTAAATACTGAAGTATATCTGTATTATAACTAAATACTGAAGTATACCTGTATTATAACTAAATACTGAAGTATACCTGTATTATAACTAAATACTGAAGTATACCTGTATTATAACTAAATACTGAAGTATATCTGTATTATAACTAAATACTGAAGTATACCTGTATTATAACTAAATACTGAAGTATACCTGTATTATAACTAAATACTGAAGTATACCTGTATTATAACTAAATACTGAAGTATATCTGTATTATAACTAAATACTGAAGTATATCTGTATTATAACTAAATACTGAAGTATATCTGTATTATAACTAAATACTGAAGTATACCTGTATTATAACTAAATACTGAAGTATACCTGTATTATAACTAAATACTGAAGTATATCTGTATTATAACTAAATACTGAAGTATACCTGTATTATAACTAAATACTGAAGTATATCTGTATTATAACTAAATACTGAAGTATATCTGTATTATAACTAAATACTGAAGTATACCTGTATTATAACTAAATACTGAAGTATACCTGTATTATAACTAAATACTGAAGTATATCTGTATTATAACTAAATACTGAAGTATATCTGTATTATAACTAAATACTGAAGTATACCTGTATTATAACTAAATACTCAAGTATATCTGTATTATAATTGAATATTGCTGTGCTTTTATTTTACATGCTTGTGTATATATACATTGTAAATCTTTATCAAAAACTAAAGGAACGAACAACAACATTTAACCCTGCTACTATTTAGGTTTAAGTGTATGCCATCATGTTTGGTACAAGTCATAGAATATAATTCAAATTTTACTATTAAACATTAGTTAGTTTCTTAATTTAAAAGTAAACATAAAATAAATCCTAACTATTGACTTTTAATATGTCATATGGTTTTTATCTATAAGAAATCTTTGATAATTACCTGAATGTTAGAAATATTTTGCATCAAGAATTTAAACATGTTCTAATTTATAACACTATTTTCAATTTTAAACTCAAATAGCCAACAGTTAAAAAGAAAAAAATACAGGAGAAAAACATTAAAAATCTTAAAACTGAATGAAAAACTGGTATTTTGTGTACGATGAAAATATGCATATACTGTATTAAAAGATGTAGTGTGAAAACTATAAAAATATGCATATACTGTATTAAAAGATGTAGTGTGAAAACTATAAAAATATGCATACACTGTATTAAAAGATGTAGTGTGAAAACTATAAAAATATGCATATACTGTATTAAAAGATGTAGTGTGAAAACTATAAAAATATGCATATACTGTATCAAAAGATGTAGTGTGAAAACTATAAAAATATGCATATACTGTATCAAAAGATGTAGTGTGAAAACTATAAAAATATGCATATACTGTATTAAAAGATGTAGTGTGAAAACTATAAAAATATGGATATACTGTATTAAAAGATGTAGTGTGAAAACTATAAAAAAGCACACAATTGTTACAAGGTTGGTCCTTTGGACCAAGCATGTAGTGAGTGAGTTAACATGTTGACTGTGAAAGGAAGATGAGAGAGTTAAAGGACCACACTGTTTCTCTAAAATGCCTGTTTCAGTAGAATGTGGTGCGTAAATGAACAGGTCTGTGAAGTTCAGTAATATTTTTGTACTGATCACTACGCTACCATTGTACACACTGGTTTTATTCTCAAACCTTGAAGAAGATCATAGTTTCTGCTAAAGCTGAAACTAAAACTTTCAACTATTTTAAAATAATGCTTTAAACTGAATGGAAATATTGTAGAATTTTTTAACTGCATTTTCATACCATCTCAATTTTATATTATGTGCATTCATATGAACATGTATACTTGTAATGAAATAACAAATGTCTTTAATTAGCTTTAAACCCCCTACGTTATGAAATTGATCAATCAGAATAATGGTTCTCAAGATGTTTGTGTGCAAAAGAAATGAAGGAATGAAAACTAAAGAAGACAAGATGGTCAATCACAGAAGGCAATAACTAGAGCATGAAAGACAACAGAAGTCAGTCAATCATAGAAGGCAAATGATCAGAACAAGAAAGACAAGTGATTCCTCAATAATCTTTATTTACACCGTGACTAATAACTTACTTTATCAACACCTGACAAAAGTCCCATGGCCAGCTAAGGTCACAAATACTTAATCTCTTCAAGAACATTACACCTATCAACTGAACTTCTGAAACAAGTTAGAATTATAATAAATTGAAATATCCGGATGATTATAAAATTCATTAAAAACAACAGGAGTTTTGTTTTAACTTTATGTGAATCCAAGCTGAAGCTTGGAGTCACATGTAATTATGGGTGCTCAGAATGTCCTTGTTCTTCACCCCACAAAGTATTTGAATGTTCTTGTTTGTTTATTATGAAATAACATAGGCTGAAAAAAAATTAAATTTTGAGAAAAATAAAATTGACAATGGTAATATTATCTTGAAGCAAGCAGAAAAAACCAACAGCTGATATGGGAAAATGTGAGGACTTTGAGAAAGCCCACTTACACGAAGTAGTGCTAATATTGTAGTGCCCTGTGAGGCATGAAGTGGAGAGAAGGGCTCACTTACACTAACTAGTGCCAATATTGTAGTGCCCTGTGAGGCCTGAAGTGGAGAAAAGAGAAGGGCTCACTTACACTAACTGGTGCCAATATTGTCAGGTAGTGCCCTGTGAGGCCTGAAGAGAAGGGCTCACTTACACTAACTGGTGCCAATATTGTCAGGTAGTGCCCTGTGAGGCCTGAAGAGAAGGGCTCACTCACACTAACTGGTGCCAATATTGTCAGGTAGTGCCCTGTGAGGCCTGAAGAGAAGGGCTCACTTACACTAACTAGTACCAATACTGTAAAACTGGTGAATTAATGCATTTATTCACTATATGTTTATACTTGTTAGGAAATTACTAAGGTACAAAAATTATTTACAAATTAGCATATTTGAATGGTAGACCTTTCTTCATTAAGGATGATTAAACTGGGATTCTTACTTTTGTCTATATGTTCATAATGATCACCATAGTTTATGTTATTATTCATATCTTAATAATAATTTACACTAATCATCATTTTTAACAGTTTGTCTTTGACATTCAATTTTACATATTTTATTACAGTTTTCATCATTATATTTGGTTTGCTTATTTTTACAGGTTATATAATAAAACTGCAAATATGGTTTATTAACTTTCTAAACACTGGTTCAGTCAATCTGACCGATTGTGTAACCTCTGATTTTTTAATTCAATAGAGCTCTGTAACTAAACAAAATCAAATGCTATAAAAATAACGTTTTTGTCAAATAATGACAATTTTACAGTGAGTAATTTACATTTAATTTGTTACTCTTTCAAGGGTTGTCACAAAAAAAGAGAAAATGTCTTGAGAAAAAATGTTGTGTGTCCTACTAGAGGACATTCAGAATTTTAATGTTGCTCTGTTGAAGTAGGAACTTTAAGAGGTTATATACTATTCAGATATGAATTATCAACCAAGATATTGTGCTATACTAATTAGTATAACAAACAAAAATTAACTTAAAATTTTGAACTTAAGACACTAAAACTTTATGTTGTGAAGCAGAGAATACCCAGGTTGAGAAGTTTAATGAGCATTTTTCATGGATAATTTGTTATATTCTAACTTTAAAACCCCTAGTGCATTACTTTAACGCATGTTAAAGACACTAAAACTTTATGTTGTGAAGCAGAGGATACCCAGGTTGAGAAGTTTAATGAGCATTTTTCATGGATAATTTGTTATATTCTAACTTTAAAACCCCTAGTGCATTACTTTAACGCATGTTAAAGACACTAAAACTTTATGTTGTGAAGCAGAGGATACCCAGGTTGAGAAGTTTAATGAGCATTTTTCATGGATAATTTGTTATATTCTAACTTTAAAACCCCTAGTGCGTTACTTTAACGCATGTTAAAGACATGTACTTAAGACACTAAAACTTTATGTTGTGAAGCAGAGGATAGCCAGGTTGAGAAGTTTAATGAGCATTTTTCATGGATAATTTGTTATATTCTAACTTTAAAACCCCTAGTGCATTACTTTAACGCATGTTAAAGACATGTACTTAAGACACTAAAACTTTATGTTGTGAAGCAGAGGATACCCAGGTTGAGAAGTTTAATGAGCATTTTTCATGGATAATTTGTTATATTCTAACTTTAAAACCCCTAGTGCATTACTTTAACGCATGTTAAAGACACTAAAACTTTATGTTGTGAAGCAGAGGATACCCAGGTTGAGAAGTTTAATGAGCATTTTTCATGGATAATTTGTTATATTCTAACTTTAAAACCCCTAGTGCATTACTTTAACGCATGTTAAAGACATGTACTTAAGACACTAAAACTTTATGTTGTGAAGCAGAGGATACCCAGTTTGAGAAGTTTAATTAGCATTTTTCATGGATAATTTGTTATATTCTAACTTTAAAACCCCTAGTGCATTACTTTAATGCACTGAAAGAAAATTTCTGGATGAAATATTCTGAAACTTCAGATGAACATGCTATAGACAATGTAGTTTTTGCAAATGAAACATTTTATAAGTGATATTTGTAAGAATTTATAGCTTTCAAAACATGCAAAGATTTCATTATCACAGATCTTTAAAGTAACTAACATTGCTTACCTTTCATACATTTCAATTACTTACTTTTACATCTACTTACATTTTTGTAAGTTTTTCCCATTGTTTTTATTTTATAAAACTATAAATTTTATATTTATTTTGATTTTGCATTTTCATTGTGTTTACACAATCATTGGCATACAATGAATATTTTTTTAACTATACCAAAATCATATGCAGATTGAGTTACGTATTATTAATCAGAAAATTTCATTTAATTGGAAGTGCCCAAATGAAGCCCATGGGATGTGTGAGTATAGAGTATTTTAAACATACATAGCCATAAACACAGCACCACTTCTGAGCCAGGTATACTCTCTGTCCATGAAACAAGCAGTAAGGATAGAATCACAGGAAGAACCCTATAAATCAAATGAAGGCAAAGTGTGGCTATGGCATGGCACACAAAGAATTCAACCACAACCAATCATGATAACAATACTCAACCCATAGAGGGTCTTCTATCACTTACTATGGACATGAGAACTGGAAGAGAAAATTTTCTGTTCCAAGGGCTTGCATAATCATGTGCATGTTCAACACCACCAACAACAGTACCCAAATGGAACTGACATCTAGACAATGGTATGAAAGAAAAGAGCAATGTGGGGTTCAGTTTCAGTTCAAAACTAGGTGTCATTGGGAATGAATCATCCAGTTAATGGTAGAAGGGTACCTAGACCACTTACATGTGAGGAGATGTATGGCTGGTCCAGTAACAACCAACAATATCCCTGGGAACTGAAATCCACATAACAGTAGAAAGGAGTGTCTATACACCATCTACACCCACAAAACACAACTGTTTTGCTAAGGAAGAAGCCTCAAATGGAGACAGTAAGTGGTAGAATGTGTGGGATGAGGTGGGGTGCACTAGAGAGTTAAGAGAAACACTTCATCTCAACGGCAAGCATTAATGGCGAGAAAAGTAAAGAAGTCCAGGTTTAATAATAAACATGGTCAAGCAACATTTGTCCCTGAGTTGAATACATCTGTGTGAGTAAGATTCCTGTAAAAAAACAAACAGTATTAAAGGAGCATTTACCCAATCACAGAGAAACTGTGGAGCCCAAGAAGATGGGGAGTAGATGGTAACCTGTAGAGCATGAAGCTGCTAGACAAAAGTAATGTAAGGAGAGTACTTCACATACTGACAAGAACTGTAACCTATACAGGAAAATGGAATCGGGTAGCAAGGAACATAGGAACGAAATAGATAAGATGGAAGGAGACTTGTAAAAGACAAAATTAATCAGAAGAGATGGAGGAATAAGTCAGGAAAATGCAAAAAATAAGTATAACAGAAGAAATTTAACAAGGGATGTTTCTAATAGGAATTGAGACCACAGTATGAGCTATTAACAGTAGAGAGCCTCAACAGGAAATCAGTGATGGTAAAGATGAGATTTTCCATCAAATAGAACACCTTAATACCACAAATGCCAATCAAGGAACAAAGCTAAGCTGCAAAGACGGAGTCAGCCATGCTTGGAGTTGTGCTGCTCTTCAGCCAGTGGAATGTTGTTGCATGCTATCACACAGTTGTCTCCCATTAAAACATGTAAAATTAGGTGTATAAAAGATAGTGGCAAGTGCATATACAGAAGACAAGAAAAGTTATTGTGAAAGGAGGTAAGATACTTTATTGAAAGCAGTGATTGTCTAAAAGCAATAAAACATATATTTGTATCGAAGTTATAAGGTTCAAATAAGAGCTATTTTGTTAAAAACTTTATTGACTTTCCTCTAGAGGTTATGGGTATCATATGTTCCAAAAAAATTCAGTTAATTCTGAACAGTTTGAATTCAGCTGAAATATCTATACATACATGTAAAACTATTTCAATTCTCCGAGTCTGAAGATTTTTTTAACATGTGGAAAAGAACTAAATGTTTGATTTCTATATTTTAAAAAAAAAAACAATGGTACAACTGTGTCCTCAGGGCAAGATGCTCCCATCAAAGCACAACAGAACATAACTACATATACATAAAGAAATCATTAACACATAAATGGAACTTCCCTCAGGTGGAATTGAAATACAAAAATAAACTAATAAAACACAAACACTTTCAATTTTTATCCAATAGTACATTTTGTAAAATTCTGAGAAATTGTTCTCTATAAACAAGTGCAATATTTTGTGGTTTTAAAAATTAAACCAAATACAAAAGGTTTCTTAAAACTAGAATTACAAACACCTTACCGGGGAGTCTAACATTAGATCCTGTGTAAGATTCATAAGGTTTTTCCACATTGACAAAATCAAAGTTGTAACTTGTATTCTGTGCTAGCTCTCCTGGTCTCACTAGCTCCTTGACCAATGATGTGAACTCATGGTGATTTCCTCTATCGTAATACAGCTCTAAAAGGATGGTGAAATATTAACTGTATGTTCTTTTAGAACAATAAAACTGAGTGACAGTAATAATTATACAGTTATAACAGTAAATTTCAACTACAATCTATCAAGAGTAATATGAAGCATTATATGGTGGTTGTTTTTAATCACAGAACTTTACTTGCATAATCATTGTTTAATTCACATACTATAAATACAATGATAATTCCAAAGAACTTTAGATTGTCTTTACTTTTTACTGCCATTATCTTTCTAAATATATCTGTTTTTAACATCAATTTAATTTCCATCAGGTGGACTGCAAGATGTTGAAAAACTGGTGGTATTTCCTTAGTTATTTAATTATTACATTTTAAAATACGAAAGACAATTTTAAATTATTATTGTGTAAAGTATTACTGAAGTATTTTTATGAATAGCAAATTATTTATCAACCAATGGCATAATTACAAAATATGGCATTTAGCATAAAAAGAAATTTCACCCCTACATGTACTTTCTTAAGTGTTGTTAATAGGTGCAACCCACTAAAAGTATTCAACTAAAAGAACAAAGTTTAACTCAACAATTCTTAAATTTTCAAACCCATCATTACCATGACTACATGTTAACGTTCAAGTGCAGTCAGAACCCACATAAAACAACCTACACATAAACAATATGAAAGTATATCTGATATATAAGCTGACTACTTTCACCAATATATCACTGAAGAACAAATTACTTGATGTATCTTATATGTCTTGTTAAAATTCAGTAAACTAGTTTCGCTAGTGTGAAAGCAGAAAGATAAGCAGTCCTTCATGAAAAGATTTTGTTTTTTATTTGCTAGGTTGTCAACTTTGTCTAAAAAAATTCATGTTCTAAATAATGCAAAACATAACATGAAACAAAACTGAAGGGAGACAGATGTACGACACTCTCATCCACTTGGAACAATCACAAGTATCTGTTTAAATTATCCCTTACCTCATCCATTTCATATAACAATTTGTTCCCTTCTTTTTAACAAAACAATTATTTTACAAAGGTCTTTGTGCCCATTTACAACTGGTGAGTCACTGGACTGATTGTGACCATTAAGGTCTACCTGGAAGTGACACAGAGGGTCAACAATCAGATCTGACCCCTTACATCACCCAATGTATCTATGTGTTAAAGTAGTACATCACCTAGTTATTGTTAGTTAAGATATTCATCAACACTATCTCCATAAAACAGTATGGCACTAACTTGATTACTTAGAAAAGTATCAACTTACATCTTTAATAAGTATCTGACCCCTTACATCACCCAATGTATCTATGTGTTGAAGTAGTACATCACCTAGTTATTGTTAGTTAAGATATTCATCAACACTATCTCCATAAAACAGTATGGCACTAACTTGATTACTTAGAAAAGTATCAACTTACATCCTTAATAAGTATCTGACCCCTTACATCACCCAATGTATCTATGTGTTGAAGTAGTACATCACCTAGTTATTGTTAGTTAAGATATTCATCAACACTTATCTCCATAAAACAGTATGGCACTAACTTGATTACTCAGAAAAGTATCAACTTACATCCTTAATAAGTATCTGACCCTTACATCACCCAATGTATCTATGTGTTGAAGTAGTACATCACCTAGTTATTGTTAGTTAAGATATTCATCAACACTATCTCCATAAAACAGTATGGCACTAACTTGATTACTCAGAAAAGTATCAACTTACATCCTTAATAAGTATCTGACCCCTTACATCACCCAATGTATCTATGTGTTGAAGTAGTACATCACCTAGTTATTGTTAGTTAAGATATTCATCAACACTATCTCCATAAAACAGTATGGCACTAACTTGATTACTCAGAAAAGTATCAGCTATGCCAAAGAAATTTGAGTTGCACATCCTTAGTAAGTGTAGCTGAATGAATTTTAAGAATTGTTGCATTTTGATTTTGTGTTATATAATATATGGAAAAAAAGGTATATATGTTTTTAATAATAATTACATTTTGTAACATGAAATGACAAATAAATGAAATATCACTTAAATATATTGTTATTTTAAACCAAGAGAATCCCACTAAAGATGCAGAAGTTACCAGAAGAGGTTTACCAATAAATTACACTAGACAACAAAACAGTTACTTCTGAAAAAAAACAAACAAGTGAATTGTGGTAACATGATGGTGCTGATTTAAACAATGTAGTCAGAATTTGTCTCATCATATCTGCATTCTGAGTTATTGTAATATCTCAATACCAGCACTATATGAAATATAATATAGTCAACTCAGTACAACACATTTATGCTATGAAAACAAGTTTACTTAGACAGTTTAAAGCATATCTTTTGGATAACTTCAAAAACTGACAGTATTGTATTCATGAAAATTTTCAAATATGTTTGTTATTTGTTTTTGTTATAACTGTAGAGAATTGCACTACTTTTCATTCATTCACATACTCATCTGCTCCACCTTGGAATCACAAAACCCTTATGTGCTCAGTTTGACAGAATATTCGAGAAGCCTGTCAACTGAACATAAGACGGACGGTTAGACAGCTCTCTCTTAGTTGCCTCTTACTCACTCAGTTGGTCACTTTGCATCTCTCTTCACAGTCAAAACAAAGCCTGACCTCTTTTCTTGCATCATACCCACATTATAATAAAATTCTCCAAAATTTTTTTTTAAATTCTTTAAACTCTATGTTGGCCAGAAAATCATTTGAACTGCTGGTACCTCCAGTTTAAATAAAGTCTGAAAGTACAAAAATAAACCAAAGTTTGTGCTACATTTGTGGAAAATACATTACAGTTTCACAAAGGGAGGGGGGAACACACACACAAAAGATAAATACAGCTTGGTGATCAATAAAAACACTTGGCTCTACATGTGTGTTGTACAGTTTCTACATCTGGCTTGACACAGTGAATAAATAAAAAGAGACCAAGTATGTCATTTGCAGTTCCCATAATATGGCATAAACCCAAAAAATATTCTTGCTAACTGCTGTTTTTGCATAACTAATATTTCTGGAAATTCAGACACAACTAAAGAATACATTAACAACCCAGATGTTCACCCCTCCCTGTATTGAAACCAGTACCCCATAGGTATGTTCTTTTAACACAACATCCACTAGCGAATTGGGAATCAGAAGAATTATTCTACAAAGAAGACAATGAGCCATTTTCATCTAGTAATTCTGTAACATCTCAACATAAACTACCTCATCTGATCACACCAGAACAGATAAATGATCTGATTTGTGGCTTGTCTCTATCAAAGCAGCATGAGGAACTTCTTGGCTCTTGTGTACAGGAACGTATTAGCTACAGTAATGAGAATTTTAGTTTATCAAAATTGCCATAAAAATCTTGCATCTCACTACAGTGTGCAAGATACTTTATGTTTCTGTACAAATCTTCAAGAATTACATGCTAAATATCTTCCTCAAGAATAAAGAATTTTATTGATCCATCTAAAATTAATATGAAAAATGTATTTTTGCACAATGGGAACAACAGTCATCAATTTCTGTTGATCATGCTGTGAACAGGAAAGAAACATATCAAAAGGATGCAGATCATACCTTCTTAAATATAATTTTCAATGAACTCTTATAAAAGAAAAGATTATTCTCCTGATTTTGAATAAATAGAAAAAAGCTAGAGGTGACCAATAATTGTACAATAAACATCACCAAATTACATAGAAACAGTTGCAGATTTCCTGTTACCAAAGAAAAAAAATGTTTGCCCAGTGTTATAACAATGTAGGTTTTCCACAAATTGCATAACTCTAGTCAATTTTAACAGATGATAGCAAATGGTCCGATCATTCATAATCAGGTCTGGATTATCAACTGGTAAAAAAATTAAAATGCCATTTAATGGTCTTGTCTTCAGTTCTACAATACTATGCAGTTGAGCCTTTTGACAATCCAAAATACAACTCATGTTAAAATAACAAGTTAGGGGTCAAATACTCTTGAACAACTTAAATCATTATATTCCTATCAATACAAGAGACAAGGCCTAAAATGGCATCTTTTGCAGAAAAATCTTTAATATGCTAAGTGAAAAACATTACCTCAAGAAATTCTTTGGCCATATGTAATGAAGACGGACTAACCCAGCAAATTTATTTAAAAATTAAAATATTTTACAAAAATTAATCTGTCTCTGTTATTGTTTGTTATTAAGCCCAAATATCTACAGAATAATAAACATTTAAAATAATAGTTTTGAGCAGTACAAGTCCATAGGTATGCCACTGGGGGCTACATCTGTTTCTATTGACATCACAATAATCTGTTTTCCTAATAGTACCAACAACCTACATCCTATTAAGAAGTTTCTTGTCTCTTTCTTTCAGAATCCCATCTTAAACATCCTTTTTGTTTTGTTTTTACAATCTTAGTGATGTCAGTTCTCTTAAAAACTTTTAACTCGCATCTTTCTAACAAAACTATTCCTTCTGAATATTTCAAACAAGACTTACAGACTTTACATTTTAGGTTCTCCACAGACAGATCTCTACCTTCTTTCTCAGAAGTACAGACAGAAAGGTAAAATGAAGATCTAAGCATGAATGTAAATCAAAATTTACCATTTTTTTATCCTACTTGAATTTTAATATCATGAGACTTTTGATTTTAATAGGATCATAATGCAGCAAATTCTAAAATAAAATTACATATGATGTCTATCAAGTTTTTACTGACCAAAAATTGTCTAGTTTATCAACCTACACTGGATACTAACAATTAGTATAGTTCAGAACTAACAAAACTTATCAACCTACACTGGATACTAACAATTAGTAAAGTTCAGAACTAACAAAACTTATCAACCTACACTGGATACTAACAATTAGTAAAGTTCAGAACTAACAAAACTTATCAACCTACACTGGATACTAACAATTATTAAAGTTCAGAACTACAAAACTTATCAACCTACACTGGATACTAACAATTAGTAAAGTTCAGAACTAACAAAACTTATCAACCTACACTGGATACTAACAATTAGTAAAGTTCAGAACTAACATAACTTATCAACCTACACTGGATACTAACAATTATTAAAGTTCAGAACTAACAAAACTTATCAACCTACACTGGATACTAACAATCAGCTTATTAAAGTTCAGAACTAACAAAACTTATCAACCTACACTGGATACTAACAATTATTAAAGTTCAGAACTAACAAAACTTATCAACCTACACTGGATACTAACAATTAGTAAAGTTCAGAACTAACAAAACTTATCAACCTACACTGGATACTAACAACCAGCTTATTAAAGTTCAGAACTAACAAAACTTATCAACCTACACTGGATACTAACAATTAGTAAAGTTCAGAACTAACAAAACTTATCAACCTACACTGGATACTAACAATTAGTAAAGTTCAGAACTAACAAAACTTATCAACCTACACTGGATACTAACAATCAGCTTATTAAAGTTCAGAACTAACAAAACTTATCAACCTACACTGGATACTAACAATTAGTAAAGTTCAGAACTAACAAAACTTATCAACCTACACTGGATACTAACAATTAGTAAAGTTCAGAACTAACAAAACTTATCAACCTACACTGGATACTAACAATTAGTAAAGTTCAGAACTAACAAAACTTATCAACCTACACTGGATACTAACAATTAGTAAAGTTCAGAACTAACAAAACTTATCAACCTACACTGGATACTAACAATTAGTAAAGTTCAGAACTAACAAAACTTATCAACCTACACTGGATACTAACAATTACTAACAATTAGTAAAGTTCAGAACTAACAAAACTTATCAACCTACACTGGATACTAACAATTATTAAAGTTCAGAACTAACAAAACTTATCAACCTACACTGGATACTAACAATTATTAAAGTTCAGAACTAACAAAACTTATCAACCTACACTGGATACTAACAATTAGTAAAGTTCAGAACTAACAAAACTTATCAACCTACACTGGATACTAACAATTAGTAAAGTTCAGAACTAACAAAACTTATCAACCTACACTGGATACTAACAATTAGTAAAGTTCAGAACTAACAAAACTTATCAACCTACACTGGATACTAACAATTAGTAAAGTTCAGAACTAACAAAACTTATCAACCTACACTGGATACTAACAATTATTAAAGTTCAGAACTAACAAAACTTATCAACCTACACTGGATACTAACAATCAGTAAAGTTCAGAACTAACAAAACTTATCAACCTACACTGGATACTAACAATTATTAAAGTTCAGAACTAACAAAACTTATCAACCTACACTGGATACTAACAATTAGTAAAGTTCAGAACTAACAAAACTTATCAACCTACACTGGATACTAACAATTAGTAAAGTTCAGAACTAACAAAACTTATCAACCTACACTGGATACTAACAATTAGTAAAGTTCAGAACTAACAAAACTTATCAACCTACACTGGATACTAACAATTAGTAAAGTTCAGAACTAACAAAACTTATCAACCTACACTGGATACTAACAATTAGTAAAGTTCAGAACTAACAAAACTTATCAACCTACACTGGATACTAACAATTAGTAAAGTTCAGAACTAACAAAACTTATCAACCTACACTGGATACTAACAATTAGTAAAGTTCAGAACTAACAAAACTTATCAACCTACACTGGATACTAACAATTAGTAAAGTTCAGAACTAACAAAACTTATCAACCTACACTGGATACTAACAATTATTAAAGTTCAGAACTAACAAAACTTATCAACCTACACTGGATACTAACAATTAGTAAAGTTCAGAACTAACAAAACTTATCAACCTACACTGGATACTAACAATTAGTAAAGTTCAGAACTAACAAAACTTATCAACCTACACTGGATACTAACAATTATTAAAGTTCAGAACTAACAAAACTTATCAACCTACACTGGATACTAACAATTATTAAAGTTCAGAACTAACAAAACTTATCAACCTACACTGGATACTAACAATTATAAAGTTCAGAACTAACAAAACTTATCAACCTACACTGGATACTAACAATTAGTAAAGTTCAGAACTAACATAACTTATCAACCTACACTGGATACTAACAATTAGTAAAGTTCAGAACTAACAAAACTTATCAACCTACACTGGATACTAACAATTAGTAAAGTTCAGAACTAACATAACTTATCAACCTACACTGGATACTAACAATTAGTAAAGTTCAGAACTAACAAAACTTATCAACCTACACTGGATACTAACAATTAGTAAAGTTCAGAACTAACAAAACTTATCAACCTACACTGGATACTAACAATTAGTAAAGTTCAGAACTAACAAAACTTATCAACCTACACTGGATACTAACAATTAGTAAAGTTCAGAACTAACAAAACTTATCAACCTACACTGGATACTAACAATTAGTAAAGTTCAGAACTAACAAAACTTATCAACCTACACTGGATACTAACAATTAGTAAAGTTCAGAACTAACAAAACTTATCAACCTACACTGGATACTAACAATTAGTAAAGTTCAGAACTAACAAAACTTATCAACCTACACTGGATACTAACAATTAGTAAAGTTCAGAACTAACAAAACTTATCAACCTACACTGGATACTAACAATTAGTAAAGTTCAGAACTAACAAAACTTATCAACCTACACTGGATACTAACAATTAGTAAAGTTCAGAACTAACAAAACTTATCAACCTACACTGGATACTAACAATTAGTAAAGTTCAGAACTAACAAAACTTATCAACCTACACTGGATACTAACAATTAGTAAAGTTCAGAACTAACATAACTTATCAACCTACACTGGATACTAACAATTAGTAAAGTTCAGAACTAACAAAACTTATCAACCTACACTGGATACTAACAATTAGTAAAGTTCAGAACTAACATAACTTATCAACCTACACTGGATACTAACAATTAGTAAAGTTCAGAACTAACAAAACTTATCAACCTACACTGGATACTAACAATTAGTAAAGTTCAGAACTAACAAAACTTATCAACCTACACTGGATACTAACAATTAGTAAAGTTCAGAACTAACAAAACTTATCAACCTACACTGGATACTAACAATTAGTAAAGTTCAGAACTAACAAAACTTATCAACCTACACTGGATACTAACAATTAGTAAAGTTCAGAACTAACAAAACTTATCAACCTACACTGGATACTAACAATTAGTAAAGTTCAGAACTAACAAAACTTATCAACCTACACTGGATACTAACAATTATTAAAGTTCAGAACTAACAAAACTTATCAACCTACACTGGATACTAACAATTAGTAAAGTTCAGAACTAACAAAACTTATCAACCTACACTGGATACTAACAATTAGTAAAGTTCAGAACTAACATAACTTATCAACCTACACTGGATACTAACAATTAGTAAAGTTCAGAACTAACAAAACTTATCAACCTACACTGGATACTAACAATTAGTAAAGTTCAGAACTAACATAACTTATCAACCTACACTGGATACTAACAATTAGTAAAGTTCAGAACTAACAAAACTTATCAACCTACACTGGATACTAACAATTAGTAAAGTTCAGAACTAACAAAACTTATCAACCTACACTGGATACTAACAATTATTAAAGTTCAGAACTAACAAAACTTATCAACCTACACTGGATACTAACAATTATTAAAGTTCAGAACTAACAAAACTTATCAACCTACACTGGATACTAACAATTATTAAAGTTCAGAACTAACAAAACTTATCAACCTACACTGGATACTAACAATTATTAAAGTTCAGAACTAACAAAACTTATCAACCTACACTGGATACTAACAATTAGTAAAGTTCAGAACTAACAAAACTTATCAACCTACACTGGATACTAACAATTAGTAAAGTTCAGAACTAACAAAACTTATCAACCTACACTGGATACTAACAATTATTAAAGTTCAGAACTAACAAAACTTATCAACCTACACTGGATACTAACAATTAGTAAAGTTCAGAACTAACAAAACTTATCAACCTACACTGGATACTAACAATTAGTAAAGTTCAGAACTAACATAACTTATCAACCTACACTGGATACTAACAATTATTAAAGTTCAGAACTAACAAAACTTATCAACCTACACTGGATACTAACAATTAGTAAAGTTCAGAACTAACAAAACTTATCAACCTACACTGGATACTAACAACCAGCTTATTAAAGTTCAGAACTAACAAAACTTATCAACCTACACTGGATACTAACAACCAGCTTATTAAAGTTCAGAACTAACAAAACTTATCAACCTACACTGGATACTAACAATTAGTAAAGTTCAGAACTAACAAAACTTATCAACCTACACTGGATACTAACAATTAGTAAAGTTCAGAACTAACAAAACTTATCAACCTACACTGGATACTAACAATTATTAAAGTTCAGAACTAACAAAACTTATCAACCTACACTGGATACTAACAATTAGTAAAGTTCAGAACTAACAAAACTTATCAACCTACACTGGATACTAACAACCAGCTTATTAAAGTTCAGAACTAACAAAACTTATCAACCTACACTGGATACTAACAATTAGTAAAGTTCAGAACTAACAAAACTTATCAACCTACACTGGATACTAACAATTAGTAAAGTTCAGAACTAACAAAACTTATCAACCTACACTGGATACTAACAACCAGCTTATTAAAGTTCAGAACTAACAAAACTTATCAACCTACACTGGATACTAACAATTAGTAAAAGTTCAGAACTAACAAAACTTATCAACCTACACTGGATACTAACAACCAGCTTATTAAAGTTCAGAACTAACAAAACTTATCAACCTACACTGGATACTAACAACCAGCTTATTAAAGTTCAGAACTAACAAAACTTATCAACCTACACTGGATACTAACAATTAGTAAAGTTCAGAACTAACAAAACTTATCAACCTACACTGGATACTAACAATTAGTAAAGTTCAGAACTAACATAACTTATCAACCTACACTGGATACTAACAATTATTAAAGTTCAGAACTAACAAAACTTATCAACCTACACTGGATACTAACAATTAGTAAAATTCAGAACTAACAAAACTTATCAACCTACACTGGATACTAACAACCAGCTTATTAAAGTTCAGAACTAAAAAAACTTATCAACCTACACTGGATACTAACAACCAGCTTATTAAAGTTCAGAACTAACAAAACTTATCAACCTACACTGGATACTAACAATTAGTAAAGTTCAGAACTAACAAAACTTATCAACCTACACTGGATACTAACAACCAGCTTATTAAAGTTCAGAACTAACAAAACTTATCAACCTACACTGGATACTAACAACCAGCTTATTAAAGTTCAGAACTAACAAAACTTATCAACCTACACTGGATACTAACAATCAGCTTATTAAAGTTCAGAACTAACAAAACTTATCAACCTACACTGGATACTAACAACCAGCTTATTAAAGTTCAGAACTAACAAAACTTATCAACCTACACTGGATACTAACAACCAGCTTATTAAAGTTCAGAACTAACAAAACTTATCAACCTACACTGGATACTAACAATTAGTAAAGTTCAGAACTAACAAAACTTATCAACCTACACTGGATACTAACAATTAGTAAAGTTCAGAACTAACAAAACTTATCAACCTACACTGAATACTAACAATCAGCTTATTAAAGTTCAAAACTAACAAAACCATTATAAATTGTTTTTACTTACCAATTTGTCCAATGAATTCAATTTTAATGCCTTGGTGTTCAAGCTTCATTCCTGGTTTTTTTAAGGTTATATTAACCTGTTATGTCAAAACAAAGAAACTAAATAAAAATTATGAATTGTTTAACATTCTACATGATCAAACCCTATTTTCAACTGATAGCAGACATACTGTTTATTTAAATTATGATTTTCTAATATTCTACATGATCAAACCCTGTTTTCAGCTGATAGTTGACATACTGTTTATTTAAATTATGAATTGTTTAATATTCTATATGATCAAACCCTGTTTTCAGCTGATGTCACGTAAATAAAAATGTATTTGTGACAACTGAAAGAACAGAGCAATCACAACACTAGTTCTCAGTATTGTCTGAATCACTCATGTTAACGAGAAATAAACAGTATGCCAGCTATCAGCTGAAAACAGGGTTTGATCACTGTGTGTGTGTTTGTTTTATCATTTCAGATTATGTGATAACATGAAATAATGTATTTAAGAGCAGAATTACTCTATAATAATAATAATATATACAAAACAGAGGTGCTAGCTGTAACTCACATGAAACTAGAATACCAGCCTAAACACAGAAGAATCTCAGGTTAATACTGTTTCTGAAAATATTTATCCACTATGAGCAATGCTAAACTCTCCAGAATAAAGTTTACAAAAGGCACAATTTTCACTTATTTCAACAATTTAATGAATGGTACATCATCAGTATGTTCAGACTCAGTGCACACACTTGGTAAGATACAGTTGAATATCAAGATGTCATTTGTAACTTTAACCTTTGTTACTTTCAACTTTAGTTTACTGGTATTATTCAAGCAGTAAAGTTTCAATTTCTTTGTTATAAAAGTGTCATCCCAAAATGGAATTCTGCTCCATACTTTTTTCATGTACATTCTTGGCTAGATTGGTGTTTATTTCATCATTTTTTCAAATATAACTAATATGGCTATTTTAGCTTTTGAATGTGATAACCATCAATACTATATTAAATCTGCAAAATGTAAAAAAGAAAGAACTTATACCTACCCAGTTTCTATCCACGGCAATATTTACTTCAGTTCCAAGTCTACTAAGTACATCTTTATACAAGTATACAAAAAAAACTAAGATTTTTAAACTTTGACTAAAGATCTGTCTGTGAATTTACTCATTAAGAAGTTAGCACACAGGATCAGAGACAAATGTTTTAATGGTTTTAACAGAAGCACTTCTCATGTTCAGGAGAATAAGTTCTATATTCAAACAAAAAGTACAGCTATGGGAACCAAACTATGTCCACATTTTTATCCAAGACTGTTGCACAGACAAACCAATATTTCCAGAACTATGTCCACATTTTTATCCAAGACTGTTGGACAGACAAACCAATATTTCCAGAACTATGTCCACATTTTTATCCAAGACTGTTGGACAGACAAACCAATGTTTCAGAAATGCTATACTGATGACATTTTTATATGGTTAGGACATAATGATTCATTACTGTCTTTTTACAGATGTTTCTACAGTTCTATTGAATTTATTCTAGATCATTCCATTATCCAAATAAGATTCTTAGGTATAAAACTATCGTTAAAAGATGGTGTTCCACATACTGGTTTGTACCTAAAGCCAAAAGATAAACCACAATAGTTACATAATCAAAGCTTGTCACTCCCCACACACCAAACACAATATCACATTCAATCAAGCACACAGATTAAAGAAAATATGCTATAATTGTAAGAACTATGATAGGCACATTAATTCTTTGAAACAGAGTATGAAAGAGGTTATAAAAAAAACACTATCACCCAATAACTTGACAACACTTACAACATTTGTATTTCTCTGAAAAGAGTTTCAAAACTAAATTCATAATTAAAGTTACTTTACATTATTAGTATTATTCATGACTTAACTTCTTTATATGATTTATCATATATTGAAACAAATTATTACTTTCTCTATATTCCACCACCTTTTTCTGTTATCTTATTTTTATTTTTATAAGAATTGGTTGACACTTCATCTACCTATTATCACACTTAAGTCTTACATACTGTACACACCTCTTTAGCACAAACTAAACCTGACACCAACAAGCCTAGATCATGACTGGCTGGTTCTCAAGGCTGCTCATACTGAAACATCCAATTTATGTGATGTCAAATCCATGTACATGTATTTCATTACACTCATTAAACACAAACCTTTATTCTCCTGAAGAAGAACAGTGAACTATTTGAAAGTACTAGAAGTGTGGGTCTTGTTTGAAAGTGAATTTACTAAATCAGTCAGACTCATTCTTTGACTAGTGTGATTTTCAGGTTAAGAATAAATACTTTTATTTTCATTTTACAATTTTCATGATGTCACATTTTCATAAAGCCAAAGTTAACAGATTTTTCTAATTTGCTTTACAGCTCTACTTAAAATCTCTCAAGTTGTGCCTAAAGCCAGTTATTACACAAATTGTCACAAAGTTTTATTTCTTCTTCTTCTTTCAAGTTCTCTTATTCAATAAAATGAGTTTCTAATTTTACATTACTTTCATAACATTAAATAAAACAAACAAGGAATGTAGAACTTATCTCAGGATTTCAAGCTTCCTGCTGTTGACCAGTGAAGCAGTACAAACCTGTTTTGTACTGATATTGGTGGTGATAAACATTTAGAACATTTATAAAGTATGAAGCTTAAAATACATAACATTACAAAATAACTATAATTTAACTGGTTTTCTAACTTACGTGAGAAACCTGAACATCTGATTGAAAGCTGAGCAATAATAATTAAATAAAAAATATGACATGAACAATATACAACTTTATGTCAAAAAGAAATAACCTTTGGGAGATTCTGTAATGGACAAAATTCTACTGGTTCAACTTATTTAAAGCCTATGACATGATGGGAGGAACCTCACTGGTGTCACAAATTTACTTGTATCTCAATGTTTTGAGAAAATAACATTAACATTTTTCCTAAGCTGCACATGTATTTCAGATAGGTACTTTTCTTTCTACACCACAGATAGGTATTACCTCACACACGACTGTCATGGAATGTTGTGTACGTGCCATAAGTCTAGGACAAACTTCTACCAAACAACAGAAGAATGGCACAACTTCATACACAGTAATTGCCAAAACCACTAGCACATGATAAGTTTGTTCTTGGGAAACCAAAGAAAATGCACAGGAATTGGAAGTAAAAGTGGAAAGGTGGAGCACAGAGGTATCTATGTAAAATACATTTTCAGGTACGGAAAGTTAACTTCAAAAACTATTTACTTCTCTGTATTAAGAAGAGAACAAATCCCATGCCAATAATGGACTGGAGATAATCATTTACAATTGTTTAAAATAATTACTCAAAAGGAAAGCTGATGTGGTGTAATGTCCATGATAACAGTTGTCGTCTAGTGAAGTATTTTTTTTTAAATAATTACTCAAAAGGAAAGCTGATGGGGTGCAATGTCCATGATAACAGTTGTCATCTAGTGAAGTATTTTTTTAAAATAATTACTCAAAAGGAAAGCTGATGGGGTGTAATGTCCATGATAACAGTTGTCGTCTAGTGAAGTATTTTTTTAAAATAATTACTCAAAAGGAAAGCTGATGGGGTGTAATGTCCATGATAACAGTTGTCGTCTAGTGAAGTATTTTTTTTAAATAATTACTCAAAAGGAAAGCTGATGGGGTGTAATGTCCATAATAACAGGAGTTGTCTAGTGAAGTAGCATCCTTCTTGAGAATATTCTTTGACCAAACTGTTATTTAGTACTCAATATTACACTGATATCGGAGATATCTACAGTAGAAAGTATCGGGTAAATCTAATGCTATTGGTAATGTGTAGCAGAAGTTGTTGGGAGAATGGTTAGTGTGACTCAGATATTAAGCCTTTCCATCTTGATGAAATAGATATTGTAATGACAGATGGAGGAAGAAGTTTTCACCTATATCATGAGGCAAATCCTAGTTCCATCCAACTGAACATATCCTCTGGTAACTGTTTAGGGGACACTGTAACATGGTGTCCTGTACTACACTTCAAGGACACAAAATATGACGAGAAACAGAATGATCATACAATGACAAAACAGAAAAAAAGAGATTTAAAAAACATCTGATTGTTCTATAAGTGAACCAGAAACAATATGAATTGGTCCCTATGACAGAGATTAAAGGAGGCATCCAACACTGACCACAAGAAGAAAAAATATATTGCAGAAATATGATACAAGAAACTGGAGTCCAACAGTTCAAGGTGAGGCAAATAAGATCCTGAAGAGGTAAAAGCAAAACAGATTAATGCCTAGAAAGAGGTAGATGGTTGTAAACAATGTCTCACTGTAACCATGTACTGGATGAAACAGATAAACTTTAGAAGAAAAGCCATGTAAAGAAGGAAATAAGATGTGTAGTAGTTAGATGATCTGGAAAAAGAGGTGGTAAACAGCCCATGCATTTTGATAGTATGGAAATTCCATACACTGGAGACTGGATAAATCTAATGTAAGAAGAGAAACAACTAAAATGGGAGTTGTAAACATATGATATGAGGGTTTCTGAAATGGGTATGAATTCAAACAAAGACTGAGGATATAAAGACTACTCTGTGGGAGGGATCCCATCAAAGTGAGAGAAGTGATCTACCACTAGATACAAACCCCAAGGATATTACATATTGTAAAGTGGACATGACAAGTGTGGACCAAAAAAAAAAGTCCAGAGCTAGAAAGCAAAGGTCCTGAAAGCAGATATTTCCTTTTCAATGGACTGAAGTAATGACTGTAGAATCGTCCAAGTGTATCATCACAAAACGACATGACAACTGTGACAAAAGAAGAAAACAAGCCTAATAAGCCATAGTCATCTTCAGAATATTGACATGAAGGAAATAATCCTCTGAATACCAGAACCTGGAGAAAGTGGGGGTGTTGAGACCTCCCAACCAGAAAGAGACACATTGGTGGAAAGATGCAAGTCAGGCCAGAAGGGAGTGGCATACTCCAGGATGTGTTGGAGTGACTGAACCACCACAACATAAGGATAAACAGAGAAAGACAGATTTAAAAAAAAAAAAAAGGTTAAGGTAAGCAAGACATGTTTCAATGATTCCCCATAACCCATTGAAAGGGACACATACAACCAAGAGGACTTATGGCTCCAAATAAAGTAAAAGTCCTTAAATATAATGCCCTCCGCTAGTACAGCATAATTCTACAGATTTACAATGCTCAAATCGGGAGTTCGATTCCCCTTGGTGGGCTCAGCAGATAGCTCAATGTGGCTTAGCTATAAAAAAACACACACACCTTAAATATAAGAGAAGTGACTTGGAAACCAAAATCTCCATACTGTAAACACAGAAGAGCCTGCCATATGCAAGGGTTGAGAAAAATACCTCAGATGAACAAGAAATTGAGTGGGAAGCAAAATGGGATTCAAGTGAGTGGCCTTCAAAGAAGAATTAAGGCAGCAGTTACCAGCTTCTGTCAAGCCCAGAAGAGAGGGTCCACACATATTAAGTCATTCTTCTGGAACCAAGGAGCAATAAGAAAGTGATACAGAGAGGACAATATGATGACAAAAAATACAGGAGTAAACACCCTGAGTGGGATGAGAAACAGATTCTAAAGTTCTTGCCACCAACAAAGAGGATATCACATGCTGAAGATCCATAGGATCAGTGCAAAGAAGACAGGAAAGATGATGACAAGAAAGAAGGGGTGGAATATGAAAGAGGTGAGAGAAACAACATGCAAGATTCCAGAGATGGTAGAGAAGAAAGAATACAAAAAGGTAAAGTGGGAGAGACAGGCATTGATGAAACCAGAGCCCTGGATGAGTTCCAAAGAAGAGTACTACTAACAGTCTCAACAGCTATTCAAGCAAGAGGGGGGGAAAGGGGTATGATGAACAGAAGTAAAAGAACAAGGAAGAGAAGAAGGGTATCCTGAGATGATTCCTGAGGATAGGTGGCAGACACAGGTATCTATGGACCACCAAGTTGTAAAATCAAGGAAAGAACAGCATATTACAGGCAAGGAGCCTAAGACTGCTATTCTAAGGAGTCTGGGGTATCTCTAAAGACCAGGTTTGTAACCAAGAGATGCAGATATTCAACTGAAGAGATCCCAAAAATAAAACAGATCAAAATAGAGACAGGAGATAAAATGGAGAACAAAGTGGCAAAAAAGGAAAAATAGTTGTTTCCCCTAAAACTACTGGTATTGTATTGAAGAGTGAGTAGGTGAAGGATGAGGAGACAGAGAGAGTAATGGTATAGGATAAAAACAGAAATACAAAGGAAGAAGAAGAGTACTTCAAGCAGAAAGAAAAAACCAAGAGATCTGTAATAAAAACATACAAAAGAGCCATAACCTGAGGCCAAAGCAAGAGTCACAAATATGAATGGGACAATACAAAGTTGAGACAGGATGAGGTACAGGAAGTAAAACAATGAAAGGGATATTATGATATACAGACAAAAAAGGAATATTTGTTTAATGCTTGTTCACAATCAGCAGTCCAACAAAACTTGTTTGGCTTCTCAAGTAGTTTGTGTACAGAACAAACTATGTTAGAGAAAGATTTTACACATCAGTGACAGTAAGAACACAGTCCAAGCAGATTCTTTGGTAATGCCAATACTGGGCCGAGTCAGTCTTTGAAGGATCTGCAGATATTCCCTATTTGACGACAATGTACCTCATAAAACTCACCTGTTGATGGAATAATTCACATTCTCTTTCCTCAACTAATTCAGAACCTTCTTTAGCCCTTCATGAACATTATCAAAGGTCTTCTTTTATAAGATTATATCATTCAAGAAAATGTGTTTGACATTCAGACAAATTTCAGAAACATTTTCCATTAATCACTGGAATGCAGCAGAAGCATTACATAATCCAAGTGTTAAAACTGCCACAATCTATTTCATGCCATTTCTATTACATTTCATGGTAATGACTTTCTTCCCTCTACTTACACTGTTGACCACCATTTTCCAATGTCCACTTTTAAGATACGATGTTGAAAATACATCCAAGGAAGGGCAATCCTTAGCAGTAGGTAGGAATTCTTCATTATAACTTCATTAACTTTCCAGCAGTCCAAGCAAAACCTTCTGGATTCATTCTTATTTTCTTCACAATGACAAAAGGTGATATCTAAAAGCCCAAAAGCCCAGTACTCATTTCTATCTCTCCCTTTTACTTTAATCAATTTTATAAAGGGAAACCAACTGGCTAACTAATGTACTGAAGTACAGGAATTTCCTACTCATGGACTGTAAAACTACTTATTACACATCATGAAACACTGAACAACTTCCTACAGAAGGGTAATTTGTAATTTCTTCTTACTTGAACCTTATGTTTGAATCACTCCCTCTTCTTTCTTCATATCTGAAAAGTTTTCCACCTTTCATTACCAAATAAAGTCTAGCTACTGCATCTGTAAAACCAATGTAAATTAAAATACTATTTCCCATCAATAAGCCCTTGTACCAGTTTCTTTAAGCAAAAAACTTATTTTGTTTAGGATATATGGGGTATTATCAGTTCAACCTTGACTAAAAGGTCCAACTAATTTCTGTTTTTCAATGTCAGGTTAGTCCTTGGCTGTTCCTTCAACCTGGATGAGATAAAGGAATCATTCTTGTAGTGCTGTTTTAATAAATATTGAAATTTACAGCCATAACGGCCAAGTTTCCACACCAATAACAGTTCCACCCTTCTAGTATCCTTGTGACTTGGTTTGATTTCTTTTTTAATTTCACACAAAGCTACACGAGGGCTATCTGTGCTAGCCTTCCCTAATTTAGCAGTGTAAGACTAGAGGGAAGGCAGCTAGTCATCACCAACCACCACCAACTCTGGGGCATCAAGGAATAGTGGTACTTTACTGGAAAGTTCTTTCTGATGTGATGCTCCAAACCTGTTGGATAAGGTAGCTACCAATGCTTGATAGTTATGGCTCTCAGCTGGAAGGTTACTTGTTGTCGTCAAAGCTGGTTCTTTTAAATGGACAGCAAGGCTGATAAACTCACTGTTTACTTTCCCACTCATTTTCTTTGGAAATTATTTCAAACTAAGACTGATATAACTTTCTATCATCATCCATTACTTTCCTGAATTCCTAATATTGAACTGGCCAACTAAATTCATAATGTAATTGCTGGAGCAGTCAATAACAGTCCTTAATTGACATGTGCAACAGCAATAGTGGTAACAGGTGTAGGCTAGTTAAGATCTTCTGTTGCATATCTGGTAGTTCATAGTGTTTTCAGTTGGAACTCATGAAAAAATAAAAAAGAGACATTTTGATTTTTTGATTTATTCATTCATTTCCTAAGTGTTTTATTGTGTTCCTAATATTCTTTTTTATGTTGATTTCAATCTGTTGATATCATTTTTGAACTTTACTTCAGACTAGACTGTGTCTTTTATGTGCTTTGCTATTTCATTCTGCATTTATTCAAACATGTCATTGCAATCCCTTTACATACCCATACAGTTTCATCAATCTTGACTTCAGTCAGAAGTCTGCTTTATTTTTTTCTTTAAATCTTATGTTTCTTTCTCTCAAAACCTTATCCCAACCTTCCTGGTCTTCTCTCAATTTCCTATTCCAACCTTCCTGGTTTTCTCTCAATTTCCTCTCCCATTCTTTTAGATGTTTCTTAAATTTTCTATCCCATTCTTCTGGTCTTTTTTTGTTATTCCCTATCCTATCCTCCCAGTCTTTTTTTTTAAATTTCCTATCCCATTCTTCTGGTCTTTTTCTATTTTCCTATCACATTCTTCTGGTCTTTTTTCTAATTTCCTATCCCATTCTTCTAGTCTTTTTTTAATTTTCTATCCCATCCTTCTGGTCGTTTTTTTAACTTCCTATCCCATTCTTCTGGTCTTTTTCTAATTTCCTATCCCATTCTTATCGTCTTTTTTAAATTTTTATTCCCATCCTTCTGGTCGTTTTTTTAACTTCCTATCCCATTCTTCTGGTCTTTTTCTAATTTCATATCCCATTCTTATCGTCTTTTTTAAATTTTTATTCCCATCCTTCTGGTCATTTTTCTAATTTCCTATCCCATTCTTCTGGTCTTTTTTAAATTTTCTATCCCATCCTTCTGGTCTTTTTTCTAATTTCCTATCCCATTCTTATAGTCTTTTTTAAATTTTTATTCCCATCCTTCTGGTCATTTTTTAAACTTCCTATTCCTTTCTTCTGGTCATTTTTTAACTTCCTATTCCTTTCTTCTGGTCATTTTTTAACTTCCTATCCCATTCTTCTGGTCTTTTTTCTAATTTCCTATCCCATTCTTCTGGTCTTTTTTAATTTTCTATCCCATCTTTCTGGTCATTTTTTTAACTTCCTATCTCATTCTTCTGGTCTTTTTTAATCATATATTCTTCCTCCTGATCTCGTCTTAATTTCATGATCTGAAGTAATACTTGAATATCACTACTTGACCTCATAACTATCATATTCAACAGCTATGTTCAAATATATTCATTTAATTTCCACCATAATATTTCAATTCTGACACAAAGTGTTGTAAACTCTTCTTTCCTTGGCATGTTCTTTTAAATTATTTGGTGAAAATAACTCAATGTTCAGTCCAAATGATGATAACAAATTACGTTTTCCTCCTTTAACATTTCTACAAGCTTAAACACTTGTGTAATGCTGTAGATCTATTTCAAAAATGGCACTAACTAATATATAATAACTCAAATTACTTCTAATACATAACTCAACACTCAAAATAGCAGGTACAACTGCAAGTACCTAAGGAAAATGTTTGATTTGACTCAATCCTGAAAAACTCTAAAGATTTCACAACTACTTGTATTTGTAATCTAGCTTAAAGTACATTACAAAAAACTGACATTACTTTCTTTGAGCTTCCTGGGCATTTTAACACCCTATATCAATCAAATAACATTAAAAATATAAAATACTATAATAAAATCACAAACCTACTGTATTTAATGGTAAAATTCTTAATCTTTGAATTAACTGTATCATGATGGGTCACTGGTCAAAGGTCATGTCACTGTGTTCGTCTACTTGCATTCAGAATTTTATCAAATGTCTATTTTATGAATTTATGCCAATAGTTTGATATTAAATTGTACATAATTCAAATTTTAGTATTATACATTAATAAATTTTTGTGAGTCATGTGGTATGTTGAATGCAGAACGTGTTCAAATTAGGTGTTTGTGAGGTCAAAATACAAAGTCTATAGTGTTGTTTGAATTATGAACTCAAATTAATAAAATTGACAAGCTAGGAAAAAGAATAAAAACCTCATATCCTTTCACTTTGCTGAGATATGGCTTATGCACTGAATCAAACATAGTGACTCTGTTCATCTCCTTCCATTTTTGGAAACAGGCTTATGCACTGAATCAAACATAGTGACTCTGTTCACCTCCTTCCATTTTTGGAAACAGGCTTATGCAGTGAATCAAACATAGTGGCTCTGTTCATCTCCTTCCATTTTTGGAAACAGGCTTATGCACTGAATCAAACATAGTGACTCTGTTCACCTCCTTCCAATTTTGGAAACAGGCTTATGCAGTGAATCAAACATAGTGACTCTGTTCACCTCCTTCCATTTTTGGAAACAGGCTTATGCACTGAATCAAACATAGTGACTCTGTTCATCTTCCATTTTTGGAAACAGTTCCTTATATATATTTACTTCAATATATGGCTTGTAAATAACCAATCAACAGCTACAAATTTTCCTCTAGTGGTTTTCTCAACAATTTTAATATGTTAAAAAGCCTCCACATTATTTTGAAGGAGGCAGGTTGTGACTTTAGTCTCTTCAAACCCTCAAATTTGTTTACACCTAAATATAGCTTAGTTATAAAGCTTGATAAATTATATGAAATTCTATTGTATCAATATAGTTATTTATGATTTTTCTGATTATTCAGTTATATATATTAACCCTAAAAATATTTAGTTTTATATCTGCAAACTTTCATAAAGCATAGAGGTCTATAGCAAGCAGCAAACAAATACAAAGGTCACTGTAACTAGAATATATAATTTGCTATGTTTGAGAAAAATGTGTTGTTGAAAAATAGTAATAATCTATATACAAATATATAATTGAAATGTGATTGTATATGACAAAATACCAGTCCACTAAATCATAGCCAAGACAGGTCACTTTGTAAAGACTAAAGGCCAGTTTTATATTACTGGACATGATAAAATGAGTGCATGTGCACCTCATCAATAGAGGTTATGTAATGTTAGCCAAACATGACTGGTAGATCAATATAATAAAAATAATAAATATACAGGTCATGCTATTTAGTTTTAGACTAAACATTTCTATTTCTGTGTTATATTCTGTCGTCATTCTAGAACAGAAAAAAGCATAAATTTATTTCTATTTTTTCTTTATGATGATTACAAGGTTACAAAATGACAAACCAAACACAGGGTAGAAAAAATAACAGACAAAACAAAGTCTTACTAAAAACAAACATTTGAAATATATGTGGGAGGTTTTAGAGATTGCACAAATAATATTTGAGATTTTTGAGACAAAGAATAGTTTTTTTAATCATAACATGAAAATCACTTTGAACTAGTAATCAAATAAACTCTATTTTCACAAACAAATCATTAGTAAAATTAATTACTTAAAAGTCTGGTTTTTTAAAATAAAAACACTTGCAATCTTTACTAAAAGTTTTACTAACTTTTGTGAAGTTACATACACTGTATCAAAAGCCACAGTATAAATACTTAACATGTAGAAACATGTATAAGTAGTGTATATTATACTGAGCTCATCGTAAGAGGGTTAATAAAGTTTTATAAAATAGTATAAATGGTGACAATTTTAAAACCAATACGAACTCTGTGTAAACTTCATCAAAGTGTAAGTGTGACACTGATATGTAAAGAGTATTTACAATTATCACTTTATAGATTTAGAGATGACTAAATACACTGATTAATATCAGGTAAAACTTAATTAATAATACTATAATCAATTATTCTCACACATAATAATCAACTAATCAAAATTAATGTTTCCAAGTATACAAGTAATTAAATTACTTCTATTATAATTTTTCGCTGTTATGTTCTTTAATTCAAGATTGTTTAGCTTAATTAATTAGTGTCACAACACATAAAAATAATCAACTAATCAAAATATGTTTCTCATTATTACTATTATCAATTATTCCAACTATCCAAGTTTTCTGTGAGAATAATCAAATTATCCTAACTCTTATAGAAGATCATATAAACTTTCATAAGCTGTTGTATGTACACTGGTCTACTTCCTTTTCTATACACAACCATGCATATTTCAGTTATATTCCTTTAACACAAATTCATACCCATGGCCTTTTCATAATAGCGGTTTGTTTTTTTATATAGCTGTAGACATTTTGTGAGATTTTGCATTATAAAAATCAAAACATAGACATAAAGCAAACCTTTTGGCCATATATTTAAAAAAAAATTATGATTAGATACTAAAATTTAAAGGTAAATTCTGATGTTCTAATGTTTTACCTTTCCTGACACAGACTCTCCATCATAATATAAATAATGTTTTTCCTTCTTTCCATCTTCAGTTTTGATTTCTGCTAATTTTCTGGTGTCCGAGCCACTAAGAATTATGTCAATCTCTGCTGTCTGGCCAAACCCAAAGAAACTCTAGAATAAATAAAAGATTACAATATAAAATAACAATATAATTATTCAACATCACTGTAATAAATATAAAAAGAACAAATTACTTAGTATTTACTTACTACTTAGTAAATTTACTCAAATTTTAGTACCATAAATTTTTTAACACTTGCAAAATCTATACTGGATTCACCAGTAAGAACATCTTGTATACAAACTTGCCTTTTATTCCACACATTTTGGATGGTTTTAATTACTATCAAAGACAATGTCATTGTCACTTCACTACCACATGATGCCATGAAAGCACTATTAATATTAAAAAACAGTCCAATTATACATTAAAATAGTTGTCTTACTGGGACTAAGATAAAATATTATCGTGTTCTTTAATGTTTTCTTACTCTTTAAATATACATTAATTTATTACACCACACAATCTGAATATAATTTAAATCCTCACTACATTAAATGTGATATTACAGTACAATAACAACAAATTATTCTGCACAGGCTCAAAACAGATTTCTGTAAGTGAAAGTGTATATCAGTCTTACAAACAAGCTGAATTACATATTTTGAGGAATGAGATCTGATCTCAATAGCCAAAACAGCACCCTGTTCAAATATGATAATAGAAAAGTTATTGGTTTATTTTTCTGACAATTTTAAATTCAATACTAATAACCTTGTATAACATACTGGTGAAACTCTCTGTTGTGAAGAGAGGTATTTAAATCAGTATTTGTCTTCACAAATGTAGTATGCAATTTATTTACTAACATGTATGAAAACATTAAGTGTTACTTAAGAAAACACGCGAAATGAAACAACCCAACAAAACCTTGTTATATACATTTGGCTGAGTTTGAAAACAGCAAATCCCTTGCTTATTCTACATATTATTTAGGTCTTACAATTACAGTGCAATGCATATATTTTATATGGATGAGAATGCTGGAAAAAGCAGTAATCTCAAGTAATTTATCTTACAGAGGTCTAGGGCTATGTTCAAACATTCATCAGGTGGCATTCAATCCATGTCTGTTTTGTTTTTCTCTTGTTAACAGAAACCATTTGATATTTAATAGTAATTATACACTGTCACTCATACAGAACAATCAATCCATACTAAGAAACCAAATAAACACAGCCATAAAACTATGCTCACCGGATAAAATTAACGATGAATTAGACAAAATAAAACAATACTTCATCAACATCAATAAGTTTCCTCCACAAACCGTAGAAAACATTATACGCACACACCTAGACAGAAAGCAAAATTAACCAACAAAACTAAATATATCTCACGGATCAAAAAATCACAAAACCATATACTGCTGCATACCATATATTCCTGACATCAGCAGACAAATAACCAACATTTGGCAAAAACTATTAACAAAATATGACATTCCAGTTAATACCAAATTTATTCAAAAACCAGGTACAAAACTGAGGTCTATACTATGTAAAAACTACACTGACAAACACCACACCAACATTATTTATAAAATACAATGTAATAACTGCCACAACTTCTATATTGGAGAAAAAGTAGAAAAATGGAAACCAGATTCAAAGAACATAAAAAGTCACCTTCACATGTTTTCGAACACTGCAAGTCAAATAAACACAACATAACCATAGAAAACACTCAAATACTAAATAAAGAAACAAACATAAACAAAAGCAAAATTAAAGAAGCCTTACTTAAACAACAACTTAAACCCAAAATAAACCAATATAAAGGAATGCCTTTATACCTATATTAAATAAAATAAAATTATATATTCAAACATCTAACACCGCCCTCTACATTCCAACACTCAGTTACCCAACCCCTTCCAAACATGTGGTCAGCTTCCAGTCAGTTACCTCTTTCTTTCTTTGTGAACCTGATGATGACCGAAGAAGGTCGAAACATTGTTCGCTCTTCTATGTAAAATATTTTCTCAACCCAAACGAGCCGTTTTTGCATATATATTTCTCTACAAGTAAGTTTTCTCGACATCACTGACCATGTCTGTTTTGTTTTTCTCTTGTTAACAGAAACCATTTAATATTTAATAGTAATTATACACCATCACTCATACAGAATAATCAATCCATGTCTGTTTTGTTTTTCTCTTGTTAACAGAAACCATTTGATATTTAATAGTAATTATACACTGTCACTCATACAGAACAATCAATCCATGTCTGTTTTGTTTTTCTCTTGTTAACAGAAACCATTTGATATTTAATAGTAATTATACACTGTCACTCATACAGAACAATCAATCCATGTCTGTTTTGTTTTTCTCTTGTTAACAGAAACCATTTGATATTTAATAGTAATTATACACTGTCACTCATACAGAACAATCAATCCATGTCTGTTTTTTCTTACTACCCATTACTTAAACAAAAGTTGTATTGAGGTAGAAAACATCAAAATATATGGATATAAAACAGAGTATTCTGAGCATCAGAGTACATCAATATGGTGAAGTTTATGAGCTGCATTGCTTCACATTATTAAAATCTACCGAATACCTACTGTATAAGTTGTATGAGAAGTGTTACAGTAGAATACATATAAAACAAACTAAGAAGTTTAATGTTGAAAAATTACCACAAGTGTAACCCTATACCCATAAGGCACTTGTTTAATCAATGTTATTTGAAACACTGTAGCTTTCTGTTATCAGTGAAAGTCCACATTTATTTTCTAATTGAACTATTAGCATTACTCTGTTCTGTTGTTTATTATCATTTTTACCAGGTATGTTCATTAATTATGCAAGTGAAGATTAAAATCTACCCTTGTTACAGCACTACTAGTCACCATTCCTTTACTGAAATCATCAAAACCAAATTAATTGTAGCTCATCACAATCACACAGATAATCAAAAACAAAAGATGAAACACCAACAGAACTTCATCATGTCAACCATACCATGAAAAAAAAAAAATCACTTTTCCCATGGAAATATAATTGTACATTGTAGAAGCCAGTTTTGTTGAAAGACAAAAATAAGTGACACTGTAGAAGACAACAAAGGACCATCTGGTCCTGCATATCCACAGCTTGTTTTTCAGGTAGCAATTTCCCTTTAAACTGTAAAGTCCTGGCTGCCACTACTGCAGATTGCAAACTCACTTAATAAGTCATTCACCCTTTTACAAAAGCATGTCTTTTCCAAATCCCAAACTTTAGAGTCCTCATCTTATTGTATTCACAAAAGAATCAGGGGTTGGATCCTTCTGTTCTCCCTGAGCAAGTAAAATGTATGATTGTACATGATCTAGAAATGCAAATGAAAGTTACAAGTTATCAGTTCTGTTGTACCCTTATAGAGGTACAACCACATGGACTGGTGCAATAAATTTACAGGTTTTTCTTTTTTTTTTAATTCCTGTTGACTACAGGAATCATTTTAACACATTCACAGTTTAGTTAGAAAGACAGTTAACTTGTAATATTTATACAAGATGCATGCTTTACACATGTTATTATTGTGTTCTAAGTCAAATATATGAAATAAATAAAAACTTAGTAAAGTACTAACAATAATGGTACCAAATATCAAGGTTAATGTTTTTAACACTATAAACTTTTATTATGAAGTAAAAGACCCACAAACAAGTACTAAAATGCTTGTTTCTGTATTTTTAATTCATTGTTATAAAAATAATTGAAAAATAGAGAT